>NC_084974.1:32336409-32425619 GCF_963691925.1 Scomber scombrus | reverse complement strand
ATTTTAAATAGCATTTTAATGACAAGAGCACACAGATAGGCAGCATTAAAATACCAAAATTCATTTTTAGTGACTTCATATGAAGAAATGTTAAAATGAGGAGCCAACCTGCTCTAAATATTGAACAATGGTTTGATATCCTCACAGGAAATGATTCCAGCTCAGTGTCTCTCTCCTTCCCGCGTCTTTTTGTTATTGTATAAGACCCCACCCCTTACTGTTCCCTTTCTTACCTACAGCCAATGAACACAGGCGGCACTGATTGACATCTTCAGCAACCAATCAAACAAAACAGCCTAAATTAAAAGGGACAATCTGGATAGTTTTTTTGTTGTTGTTGTTTTTTAGCTATCGTCCAACTGTTTGGGGACATTGAAGGTTTTTACCAAAGTTCATATGAATCATAACAGCTCAACTTTTAGATGTTGAGCTGTGAACAGGAAACATTAAAACCTGATAATGAGACTTTGTATTCTCTCTTCTTCTACTCATATAAAGTTGTTGTGTTGTCAGATCTGTCGGAGGCCATCGTGCAGTCGATGCAGCGAAGTCGCCGCCTGCTCTTCGTCCTTAGTCCCGACTTCCTGGCCGAAAAGAGCTTCAGCCTGCTGGAGTGTCGTCTTGGTCTGTACGTCCAACACGGCCACCAGTCCTCCATCGTGGCCGTCACGTACCGCTCCGTCAGTAAGCTCCCCTGTGTGGAAGTAGCTCAGCTCCGTCTGGCCGCTGTCGCCACCGTGACGTGGCGAGGGAGTCGATCGGAGCCGGAGCGGTCTCGCTTCTGGCTGCGGTTGAGGCTGGCGCTGCCGGTGAGGCCGCTGGCTCTGGGCAGGAGGCTGATCGACAGCACGTCGTCTCACTCAGACCTCGCCGCGCTCGCACTGCAGAGGGCGCAATGCATCCAGAGCCAGAGACAGAGAGACAGAGCAGGAGCCAATCAGAGCCGCAGGAACAGGCGGAGCTCAGCCAATCAGAGCCACAGAGACAGACAGGCTCTGCACAGAGGGAGGGGGAGGGGGAGGAGGGGGGCGGGGTCTAACAGCAGAGAGGAGGAGCCACTGCACAGCTGCTCGGAGTGCGCTAAGTTCATTGGTCAGGTGGAGGACAGGGGGGTGGGGCTAACAGTGGAGATGGTGTCATATGACAGGACTGAGATCAGGTCTAACCCTGTTCTAGAAACAGACCCGACCCCGAAGCCTGACCCCGCCCATAATGCTCACAGTACTCCTGACTCCGCCCATAATGCTCACAGTACTCCTGACTCCGCCCACAATGCTCACAGTACTCCTGACTCCGCCCACAATGCTCAAAGTACTCCTGACTCCGCCCACAATGCTCACAGTACTCCTGACCCCGCCCACAATGATCACAGTACTCCTGACCCCGCCCACAGTACTCCTGACTCCGCCCATAATGCTCACAGTACTCCTGACTCCGCCCATAATTCTCACAGTACTCCTGACTCCGCCCACAATGCTCACAGTACTCAGGACCCCGCCCCCATCTCCCACCTGGCTCCAGATGTGGACTGTGACCCCGCCCCCCTAACTCACCTGGCTCCAGATGTGGACTGTGACCCCGCCCCCCTCCCTCACCTGGCTCCAGATGTGGACTGTGACCCCGCCCCCCTAACTCACCTGGCTCCAGATGTGGACTGTGACCCCGCCCTCCTCACCTGTCAGTCAGATGGAGGAAAACACAAACAGCAGCAGATGATTGGCTCAAGGTGAAATAATGCATGTAGCTGAGGCTCCTCCCCTGACACTAACTCCGCCCCCCTAAAAAACCCAAACTGAGCCTTTAAAACAAACCTTTACTTTCAAATAATGTTGAAATTAGTCACAACACATTTAAAGGGCCAGCACGTAGGATTTAGCGGCATCTAGTGGTCAGATTGTAGATTACAACAAACTGAATACACCTCACCTCCCTTTCTAAGTATATTGAATATTGAAATATTATATTCAAGTCTGTTCTACGAGATTTATTCTACTTTATTCTACATACTGCTCCTTTAAATGATGTCGCTGCTTCAGACTGAATCCTCAAAAATGACTTTAACATTTTAAAGTTTTTATTGACTTTACTGGGAAATAAACTCCTGCATGCTGTGAACTCTGTACTGAGATCTGCTGGATGATTTTAGGCCTCAATGTTTTTTGATAAATAAAGATTTGTATTATTAAAAACGTATTTTTATTGAATTCTTGATATTTTCTATTTGTGTTGAGAGACGCACACACTGCACTCACCTCTACCTCTGCTTGTTACTCTCTTATAGTCTAATACTGAAAATAAAACACTTCACTAAACAGGAATTCACTAAAAGATACAAAACTGATGCGTAACATGAACCTGTTTTACTCTCCTCTCTCCTTTCCTCTGTTCTCTTGTCTCGTCTTCTCTCTCCTTTCCTCTTTCCTTTCCTCTCTCCTCTCTCCTCTCCTCTCTCCTTTCCTCTCTCCTCTTTCCTCTCCTCTCTCCTTTTCTCTCTTCTTTCCTCTGTTCTCTTGTCTCGTCTTCTCTCTCCTTTCCTCTCCTTGCTCCTCTCCTCTCTCCTTTCCTCTCTCCTCTCTCCTCTCCTCTCTCCTTTCCTCTCTCCTCTTTCCTCTCCTCTCTCCTTTTCTCTCTTCTTTCCTCTGTTCTCTTGTCTCGTCTTCTCTCTCCTTTCCTCTCCTTGCTCCTCTCCTCTCTCCTTTCCTCTCTCCTCTCCTCTTTCCTTTCCTCTCTCCTCTTTCCTCTCCTCTCTCCTTTCCTCTCTCCTCTCCTCTGTTCTCTTGTCTCGTCTTCTCTCTCCTTTCCTCTCTCCTCTCTCCTTTCCTCTCTCCTCTCCTCTTTCCTTTCCTCTCTCCTCTCTCCTCTTTCCTCTCCTCTCTCCTCTTTCCTCTCTCCTCTCCTCTCTCCTTTCCTCTCACCTCTCCTTTCCTCTCTCCTCTCCTTTCCTCTGTTCTCTTGTCTCGTCTTCTCTCCTCTCCCCTCTCCTCTCTCCTCTCTCTCTCCTCTTCTCTTCTCTTTCCTCTCTCCTCTTTCCTCTCTCCTTTCCTCTCCTCTACTAAAGCAGAGGACTGATACCCAACCAACCCCTCCTCCATCCTTCCTCCATCCCTCCTTCATCCTCTCATCTTTATTTCCCTGCAGTAAGAACATAAGAACATAAAAGTAGATTACTGTGATTAAAGTTTGACCTCGCCTCCAGAAAACTGTAAATTAACAGAAAGTGCTGCATGAAGAAGATGAAGAGGAAGATGAAGAGGAAGAGGAGTCATCTCACACTGCTGCAGGATCCACACACACACACACACACACACACACACACACACACACACACACACACACACACACACACACACACACACACACACACACACACTAATGAGCTGATTGCTGCTGTGTCATTTTCTGGATCCAAAGTTGAGAAAATATATCAGCTGATTTAAATGTTTACTTTATTTATCTTTATTTATATTTATTTATATTTATTTATATTTAATGAGACAGGAACATGTGTTGATGTTCCAGCAGCTCTTTGAGAAGATCACAAAATATTTGATTCACAATAAATGTTTAAATTCAAACTGACAAAGATTCATAATAAAATGATCCAGCAGGTGTCACTGTTTGACCAGCTGATCAACTAACAGTGTTCCTCCTCTTTCCTCTCCATCTCTCCTCTCCTCTCTCCTTTCCTCTCTCCTCTCCTCTATCCTTTCCTCCCCTTTTTCCCCTCCTCTCTCCTTCTCATCTCTTTCCTTTCCTCTCTCTTCCTCTCCTCTTTCCTTTCCTCTCTCCTTTCCTATCCTCTCTTCCTCTCCTCCTTTCAATCTCTCCTCTCTCCTTTCCTCTCCTCTCTCCTTTCCTATCTCCTTTCTTCTCTTCTCTCCTCACCTCTCTCTTCCTCTCCTCTTTCCTTTCCTCCTCTCGTCCTCTTCTCGTTTCCTCTCTCCTCTCCTCTCTCCTTCACATCTCTCCTCTCCTCTTTCCTCTCCGCTCCTTTCATTTCCTCTCCTCTCTCCTTTCCTCTCCTCTCTCCTCTCCTCTTTCCTTTCCTCCTCTCTTCCTTTCATCTTTTCTCTCTTTTCCTCTCCTCTCTTCCTATCCCCTTTCCTTTCCTCTCTCCTTTCTTTTCCTCTCCTCTCTCCATCTCCTCTGTTCCTCTCCTCTCCTCTCTCCTCCTCTCTTCCTCTCTTCCTCCTCTCTTCCTCTCCTCTCTCCTTTCTTCTCCTCTCTTCCTCCTCTCTCCTCCTCTCTTCTCTTCCTCTCCTCTTTTACAGACTCTATTAAAGTTTATTCTCCTTCTTTTCTCTGCATTTAAATCACTCTGCCATCTTTACATGGTGGGACTCCCTCCTCTTCTTCCTCTTCCTCCTCCTCTTCCTCCTCCTCTTCCTCCTCCTCCTATCCTGTTACTATCTGCACTTTCCTCTCTGGTCCAGCTGAAGCAGGACAACAGGACTGATAATGATTATTGATTATTGATCATTGACTATTATCTGAAGGGTTTCCACTCAGAGAAAATGTCGACCTGATGAACTTTTTACTTCTTGACTGTTAAAGTTTCGATTTTATTCAGATTTTACTCCTAAAAAACTTGGTTTGACTGATTATATATTGATTATGTATTGATTATATATTGATTATATATTGATTAGAAACTCTGCACCTGTCCTCTGAATGAGTGAGACCTCTGAACCTTTATTGTTCCTCTGAAACTAAAACGTTTCCTCTTTACTGGATCAGGTTTCAGTCCTGAAGCTGAGCTGTAATCTGACACACTCCTGACCTTCCTCCTCTTCCTCATCCTCATCACCATCATCATCACCATCATCATCATCATCATCACCCTGCATCCTCTCACCATAAATGAGTTATTTCAGCGTTTCTCTGTTTAATATTTTATATTATATACTGTATAATATAAACAGCATTAAAGGCATTTAGATGTTTTACAAATAGTTGAATTAATTTAACTTAAACACCAAAGAGATGAAAACCAGAAATAAACTAAAATACATAAATAAATAAATAAATAAATAAATAAATAAATAAATAAATCACAGACGCTGCAAATACAACTGTAATTATTCACAGCTCAGAGCCTCATCCATCATCTGTGTGTGTGTGTGTGTGTGTGTGAGTGTGTGTGTGTGTGTTTGTGTGTGTGTGTGTGCGTGTGTTTGTGTGTGTGTGTGTGTGTGCATGTGTTTGTGTGTATGTGTGTGTGTGTGTGTGTGTGTGTGTGTGTGTGTGTGTGTGTGTGTGTATGTGTGTGTGTGTGTGTGTGTGTGTGTGTCTGTGTGTAGGCAGGGATCAATTGTAAAATGGTAGAGTTGATTAAAGCACTTTAAGTGTGTGAGCATAAAAAAGGATCAATATCAGTTTATTTTATTGCTTATTCAAGCTGTGTGTGTGTGTGTGTGTGTGTGTGTGTGTGTGTATGTGTGTGTGTGTGTGTGTGTGTGTGAACCAGAACAGTACGTATTAGTACAGTATATTAAGTCTTAAGTATTAAGCCTATTAAGTACAATTTACACATAATAATAATAATAATAATAATGATCATAATAGTACAACTTCCTGCATATATTTCAAAATAAAGGCAGGAAATAAAAGCTTTCATTACACTGAACTTTATGAGGATTGATGTCGACTCTGTTGTGTTCAGGTGGATCAAACTCATCAGCAGCATTAAACACTCAGTCAGATTAATACCATCTTCATCATCTTCATCATCACTCTGACCTTTACCTCCCTCCTTCCTCCCATCCCTCTCTTCCTGTCTTCCTTCATTCTTTCACACTGATAAAGCAGAAAAGGCTTTTAAAGGCTGATCAGCGTTTATTAAAGCGAGCTGCAGCCGAGCCAAAACATCGTCGTCCGTCACCGTCGCCACGGCAACGAGGAGCTAAAATAACCCCGCCAAATATCGATTTAAAGTTTTTAGAGCAGCAGAGATTTAAGAGGCAGCGTTTCATCATCTACAGACATGTTTAACCCTTTAAAGCCTGAAGTTTAATGGACCTTTAGACCTTTAATAACTAATTAAATTACACTTTAAATGTATGAGATTTATTTTTTATCATATTTAATACATCTGGAAGGTTTTGCAGTTTACGTTTCATAGCGTGCAAACAAACAAAAACACATGAATATAATGTTGTTATGTTTGGATTATATTTAATGATATCTGGAGTGAGGATGCTTTCCTTAAAACCTCTTAAGATATATGTTGAACATGATGAGCTTTTCAGGTTTATAATAGTGTTGATATTTGCTAAATTAAAAGTGCAGGTTGTAAAACTGTCAACTTTAACCCTCCTGTTGTCCTCGAGTCAAGGTAGGAAGGGAGGAAGAAGGAAGGAAACGAGGGAGGAAGGAGGAAGGAAAGGAGGGAGGAAGGAGGAAGGAAGAAGGAAGGAAAGGAGGAGAGAGGAAAGAAGGATGGGAGGAAGGTAGGGGAGAGGAAAGAAAGAGAGAAGGACGGAGGAAGGAAGGACGGGGTCAATTTGACCCGGGAGGACGACAGGAAGGTTAAATGACATTATTAACTTTTTTTAGTTAAATTATGTTTTTTGTTATTTTTCAGTGAAATTTAAAAAGGTAACGAGAGACTGAATCTGGTCTCTAACTGTGCAAAAGAGACACATTTATACTTGATATGAATGTATAATGATGGGAGGGGTGTGTGTGTGTGTGTGTGTGTGAGTGTGTGTGTGTGTGTGTGTGTGTGTGTGTGTGTGTGTGTGTGTGTGTGTGTGTGTGTGTGTGACACAGGAGCCGAGACGAAGAATCTGACTCAATATCAGATTTAAGTGTTTGTGTGTAAAGCAGCGTAATCCTGCTGCTCTCTGCCAGGACGGGTCAGACTGGTTATTAATTATAGTGTGTGTGTGTGTGTGTGTGTGTGTGTGTGTGTGTGTGTGTGTGTGTGTGTGTGTGTGTGTGTGTGTGTGTCCATTGTCATGCATTGAAATGAGTGTTAACTGCAGCCGGTGGCTCTGTGCCAGCATCACATTATGTTTGAGGTGTGTGTGTGTTTATTTGTGCAGGACTGAGTGTGTTTATGGCGCCGTGCCAGTGCAGAGATATTGTGTCAGGTGTGTGTGTGTTTCTGTGTGTGTTTCTGTGCATGTGTGTGTGTGTGTGTGTGTGTGTGTGTGTGTGTGTGTGTGTGTGTGTGTGTGTTCCCTGGCAGTGCCAAAGGTCGTCTCCATTGGTCGATTTACATTCCACACACACTTAGTACACGCGACCGCCGCTATTTGATCCACTGAAGGAAAACGACTGCTGCCAGAAACTGTTTTATCTTCACTTTAAAGGACGAATGTGTTAAAACATGAAGAGAGAAACAGGTTTTCCTCACTGCTCACCCTCACAGGTTACATTAACATCAACCTTATCATTAACTCATTAATCAATCTCTACCTGATCTTATGGGGAAGACTTATTATTGCCCAACTTCAACTTAAACCATTAAACCATACTGTCACCAGTCACAGATATCACTGTACAGTAGTGTGTGTGTGTGTGTGTGTGTGTGTGTGTGTGTGTGTGTGTGTGTGTGTGTGTGTGTGTGTGTGTGTGTGTTAATGGTTGAGCAGCAGACTGCAGCAGTTACTATGTCGGTATGTAGTTACTCATCATCACACAGGACTCATCAAACATTAAACTGAGAGCAGACAGACAGACAGACACAGTCACCATGGTAACCGTACATGATGCTACTAACATGGCTCATCTCCAGCTCTGTATTAATACTCTGAGTCTCTACCATAGACTGTATATAAAATGGACGTAACATCCATGACGTCACCCATTGGTTTGTGGACTGCTGCTCGGAGGCCAATAGTATCGGATCTGAGCAGCGCCATCTTGAAAATGTCAGGTGCATGCTGGGAAAAATAAAAACAGGGATTCTACTTATATGGGCATCAGGAGGAGCATGAGGCGCCCTCCTGAACCTGTGAACCAATCAACCTGTCAATCACCACGTAGCCACGCCCTAATGCATACCCTGCTTTATCGTCACATATAAAATCAGGGAGGCCAAAATGTCCCAAATGAACATCATACTGCATTGAAGAAGGCTGCCTTATAGCTGTATGAGAGGGGGAGTGGCCAGCTTCTTTTTATCCATCCATTTATCTATATCTTTTAAATTTCTTATCCAAACAACGTTAAACTTGGCTCTGCACTTACTCGTGTCCGTAGCAAGACACCTTTCACGTTTGACAGTGTGATCGGATGAACGGTCTCACTGCTCCCCACCACCTTATCGAACACATTTTCTGCAGGAATCCCTGATATTGCCACGCAAAATATCACGATGCTATGCTTTACCTCTATTAAATATAACAACGAAGGAACTGAGATGTTAACCGAACACATAAATATCGGCTCAGAGAAACCAAAGGACATAGAAGAGTAAACTAAATGGACACAAACTACAACTAAATCCAAACCCCCCCATTAAACAGCAGCACATGGTTCAGCCTGATAAGCTTTCAACCAAATGTATTTATTTATTATTAATAACCTTTATTTTACTTCTAAAGCCCACTGAGGAGGAGTTAATACAGTAAAACAGTAAGGAGACGGTGAAGTTAAACACAGTCAAATAAAACCAGGTGTGAGATAAAGATTCTGAACAGCTGGATTAATGGCAAAAAGTCTCATTTTAAGACGTTTTGCAGACGTTTAAGCTGCATTATAATTTATTTAAGAGTCTTCCCAAAAACATGCAAACTGAGCAGAACCAACTATGTAATGAAATGAACCTCAAAGAGTCTCTGAGCAAACTTTCTGTTCTGTGATGATTTTTTAAACTTTTCTTCTCAACAGTTAAAGTTCATATCCCTGAGATCTGACCTTTGACCTCAGGTTCAATCACAGCTGATTGAATCATCATGTTTGAACTTTCAAGACTTAAAAGGTGAAATTTGGTCTTTAGATTCTTACAACTACCAGACTATTTTATAAAAGATGAATTCACCTTTAGAGAATTTATTTTATACTTTTTGCTCTGAACTCACCTGCTGCTGCTGCTTCTTCTTCTTCTTCTTTTTCTTCTTCTATGGGGGTTTTATTGGCGGTTTGCATCCAGCTTTAAAGGTGCATTACTGCCACCTACTGGACTGGAGTGTGCAACAGATCAGCAGGTAATAAACCTAAAAACTCTCTAAAAACTGTCTAGTGGATCCATTTCTTCCAGGTTTATTTGATTATATGAATATTTATTCCCTTTCATACAATAAATGCAGCTCAAAGTGTTTCACAACAAACATCAAGTGATTCACATTAAAAGAAACATAAAGCAATGTTTAAAAAAAAGATGAAATACAAAAAAGGAAAGATAAAAAGATAAATACAGTGAAATACATCATTTTAAAAGAAGATACCAAGGTTCATGTATATATAATGAAATACATTACAAAAATCATACATATATATTTATTTGTTTTTGTGATGGTTGGTGCGAGGGGTCAGGGGTCAGAGGATGGAGGTGGGCGGAGCCAGCAGCTGTCCGTCAGGTGTAACATTAACATCACAGACTGCGACCACAGCGCCGCCCAGAGAAGCACATTAACCCCAAATTAACTATTAATGAGCCCCATCACCCCCAATCTGCCCCCCCTACCTGCCCCCCTCTCTATCTGCCCCCGCCCCTCATGATGTTATATGAAAGTATCAGCTGCTAATTTATATAACTGATACATTCATGCTTAAATACTATTTAAATACTAAAGATATTCTTCTACAAACAGTTTAATATCACCATGATTATGATGCTGAAGTGTCATTTATATATTATGACACTGCGACACTCGTACATTTAGTTCGTAGCTAAAGAGAAAATCCAAAATACGAAAAAAAATCGGTTAATGCGGCAAATTCTCGTAAATATATCGTAAACGTAATTTAAGAGCGAATCTGTGTTTACGAACTTTTCTTACTTTATTTCATCACGTAGATTCAATAAAAGTCACATTTTACATTATAAGATTTATTTAATTTTAACTTTATGAAGAGAAAAAAAATACATATTAACAACAGTGACAGCTCTGAGCTTCCATACTGTGTGTGTGTGTGTGTGTGTGTGTGTGCGTATGTGTGTGTGTGTGTGTGTGTGTGTGTATTGATTTGTCTGTTACGGTAATTAGCTGATTGATGATCCTTCACAGTCAGGAATGCAGACACAAGTATGCACACACACACACACACACACACACACACACACACACACACACACATACACACACTCACACACACACACTCACACACACACACAGTTACAGATTGACGTTCTGTTTTCACACTAATTGGTTTTGTGGGTAATATGTCATGTATAAGTGTGCGGATGCTGCCGACCTTTGACCTCTCGGTGCAGCGAGGGAGAAAAACCAGCAGCAGACGACCCAGGTCTGAATTTCCTGGTTTAAGTGGTTACCATGGCGACTGAAGTGTAACCAGAGGAAGGTTTTATTCTACTTTTATATGTTATTTTATGGCCTAATATAGATTGTGTTATTATAATTATATGACTGTAAATTGAGCCGCATTAGTTCAGAAGGACAGAAAATAAATAAATACATAAATAATAATAATTAGTATTTTATGGGAGCTCTTTGGCATATCGATCAGCTAGCTCAATTTTTATTTCCTGTATATTTAAAAAAAAAAAGCTGAATTTATGTCTTTAGAGGCCCGTAAATATGTCCATATGTAAATACTGCATCAGTCCTGTTAACATAAACATAGAGTTTGGAGATTAGGTTATTAAAGCTTATATATATATATATATATATATATATATATATATATGGACATCTGTACTATTTAAGAATAAAAACCTGCCGGGCTAATACTGTAACAAGTTAGTTTTTGTAGGTAAAAATGTGTTTTATGTCCTTTGTGTGTTGAAATGAGTAATTTGAGTATATTCTTAAGGACACTGTGTTATCCGTGACTTTGCTTTATTTTAAGTTTTGTTTTAAAATGTTGTGTAATGTGTTGTGTAATTAGCAGTTAGCTGAGTGATGTCTTTTCCTTTGTTTTCCTCTTTTTCGGAGTTTGTTACGTTGAAATTAGCCATGAGAAAAAGAGCCGATATCATTCTGATGTTACCAAAATTAAAGAAGTGAAGGTTTGTGTCTCATTTATCACACAGTTCACGAAAGAGTAATAACGCCACTAAAGACTCAAAAACATTGGCTTTACAGGTACTGAGAAATAAGCTGCGTGTCCCAAAATGTTGAGACTTAATCACACGTTACGTTAGCATAAAAAGTAACGTTTTGAAAACATTATCATAAAAACAGTAATAAGATTTTTTTAAGTAACATTTGCATAAAAAAAGAGTAATATTTGGATTTTTTAAAGTAACGTTAGCATAACATATTGTGACATTAGGATTTTATAACAACATATAAGAAATTAGTACTATTTGGATTTTTAAAATGTGATCCAAGAGACTTTTTTTTGGCGTTTTGACATGATACATATGTTTACCGAATTTCAATCGTCAATCTGGAGCGAGGGGCTTAATATTTTTTATTTTCTAGGGGGCGCTATTGAGCCATTTTGCCATGCAAATTTCCATGAGCCCTAAAATATCTAATTTCTGATGAGGTGTGTGCAAATTTTCGTGAGTTTTGGGGCACGTTTAAGCTGTGAAAAATGTGTCTGCTGTGGAAGAATGATAATAATTCATTTAGTGCTCGTTTAGTGCTCGGGCCCTAATTACTAAAAATTACAGTTTATTGTTGTTTGTTGTTATTTGGTCTTTACTTTGGATTCGTAGAATATCATTTATATCAGAGTATGGTCTAAACCTGCATGTTAAAACTGTCTTGGGATGACTTTTATTGTGATTTGGTTTCTATATAAATTGAGATTGATTGACTTCTACTTTAAATTCAGATGTTTTTTGTACTTTAATAAAACCAGAAGAACCTCCTGAAACCAGTCGATCTGCTCTGAGGTTAAAGAAGATAAAGTTTAAGTTCTGTGTGAAACCTGAGCTCAGCGTCCTGCAGGAGAAACTGTGGAGGAGAAAAAGCTTTGAAACAAGTCGAGAGTCTCTGTGAGAGAAATCGACTCATTAGCCGTCGTGTTTTTGAGGTGAGCCAAGCTGTTCGGGTTTCTGCGTGAACGTGGCGGCGAGACGGTTCCCCCGATCAGCCGGAGGCGGATTGAGTTTCAGCCGTTCGGCCTCTTTAATGACCCCCTTTCTCTGGCCGACACTCAGCCCTTCGCTGTGATCCGGAGCCGCTCTGCTTTCACATTCCCCCGCCAGACTCCGGTCCTCCTGCCCTGAAAGAGCCTCCAATCTGTCGGACATCTGCAGCCGGGTCTTACCTTGTCATTAGAGATAGACCACTCGCTCGACCCGCCGCGGACAGAGCTCGCTCACAACTTTCCCCGGGCCCCGGCTTCATCTCAGGGGACCCGAAACAGGGCCGGGACCCCGTGTTGGTAACCCCCAGGGAGGAGAAAGCCCTCCATCGTTACCTGTAGGAGGCGGATCGGGCTGGAGGAGGTGGGAGGTCTCCAGGGAGCCGATAGCCTCCCTTTGTTCCTGAGAAGAGAGGGAGGAAAGTCAGACTGGTTTAACTGGTAACTGAGCTAAAGACCAACTGCAGAGAAGACAAAAAGTTTAACAAGTCGGCTCCAAATCTGCCAATTCACAAGTTAATACTGATGAATATGTTCAAGAGATCAGATTTCAACCTAAGTCTCAAACACAGAGTTGTTTTATTTTATGAATATCTGATTTTCAGACTTTAAAAACTTACTTTATAAGTAAAAACTATGAAGACAACTCGTTCTGAGTCTTTGTCTCCTGGTTTGGGTCTGTGATGCTGAAACATATACAGTGATATTTAACCAGTGCTCCCTAATCTGGAGGGTTAGGGTGCTACGGAAAAGGACGAGGGCCAATCAAAGAAGTCAAAGTTTGATCCTCTTCAACAGGACACAACATAAATCTGAAGGTTGTTCAGATAAACAGCCTCCTCTGAACCTCTTAATTCATGTTTTAGTTGAAATGTTCACAACTTTAATACACAAAAACAAACAAAAACAAACTTTCTTTTAAGGAATCACAAACTAAAAATGTTGCAAATCTCTGTTTTAAAGACTAAATCTAGAGCTGTGTCTCTAATCTTCACACTGACGGCTTGTAAACACGCAGCTGGTATCTAGAAAAACTGATATATTTTCATGTGTTTTTGCCTTTCATCCACACGTAAACCCAGTTTTTCAGCGTGTGAACAGGAGAAAATGGAGTTTTAGGTTCCTGAACGTCACAGTATGCGACAGACAATGCATTAACATCAGGTGTGTTTAGGCTTTATGTGGTGCTTTATGGGGCTCAGCTCTATGTTCCCACAGGGTTAGGGTTATATTTTACAACTGCATCCATTACATTCACCCTCCCAAATTTTCCACACACTCGTCTGGGTCTACGGGTGGGAAACAAACCTCAGTCTCCAGCATGATAGTCAGGCATCAGCTGATTGGATAGAACAAGAAGTTTGTGAAATTTGAACATTCGGCTCTATAAGTCGCTGGTTATGCCGATGCTCAAAGTGCCGTGCTGTAACCCAATGAGGAGAAAAGCCTGGTCTACCTGATGTTGCGAGCGCTAAAAGACGGCCCAATCAGGACGGTGTTGTGCTTAATTTGTAAATTATTGCTGTTGTTGTGGGAACATAGGGTCTACATTTGAATAATCTCTTAGAAACGTGGGAACATAAACACGCTCCTGTATTTATCTGGGTTCAGTAGATGAAAACCTTTCTGAAAACTATCTGATGTGGACGATGTTATTATTGAAAACGGAGGGGGGGAATATCCGTTGTATAAATACATGTCTACTACGTGTGTACAGAACATGGCCTGAGAAGTTTGGAAAGATGCAGCACGTTGAGGACCTGGATGGTGGAACGATGGACACTTCTCACTATCAAAGGCTACAGAGCAGAAAGAAAGAAGGAAAAAGAAAGAAAGAAATAGATTACAACTGAAAGAAAGAAAGAAAGAAATGGATTATAACTGAAAGAAAGAAAGAAATGGATTACAACTAAAAGAAAGAAAGAAAGAAAGAAAGAAATTACAAATTACGTCAAAATCTGTTGTTTCGGAAAATGCCCCCCAAAAACGTATACTGTATGTATGTTCAGTTAACTCTAGAGAGAACTTGTCGCCTCTTCCTTCAGCTAATATTTTATAATCTGTACGATATATTTCCGACCGGCCTCTGATTGGTGAAACTAGTCAGGTGTCTTTTTATAGTCGCCTCGCTCAACTGTTTTAGAGGAAAGTCGATCATCGTCACGTACGAAACCTGGTGAAATGTTCGGATGAGACTCGTCCACAGGCGGCTGATTTATATATACATTCTCATCATGTGACCCACGAATACAAACCGACCAATCAGAAAAGGACATGAAATGAGCAGAATAAACTAGCGAGCTGTTTTCTTTAAAGTGAACGTTTTGATAAACATTTTGTGGGAAAAGTTTTTCTTCTGTATACATAAAAAAGTAACAATTATCAAACCCTGACAGTTCTGCAAAATCCCAGATTATATTTAATGCCAACAGTTTTATCATTTCTTGCTTTGTAGATTATTTTGTGCATGAAAACTGTGATAGTATGGAGCGCCATCTGGGCTAAAAATGACTCGTGTGAATATATGTTCTGTATTTGCACTTGTAGACAAGAGATGAACTTTATTATTTATCTACATGTAATAAACAGCTGCAGCTTCATTTATGGTGGATTTAAAGAACAAAAACTGGCATCAAGACAACATTTGTTTGTTTCAGCAGCATCACTGTTGTGTTTTCATGTCTCCTGGTTGAGAAAAAAGCTGATATTCACTTTATTAGATGAGTGAAACCTGATGTCAGAAGTTTAATGTTGTAAAATAAACGGAGACGACTCGAACGTGTCTGTGAATCAGTTTTTGTTTCTCTGTTAGTTCACAGTTTGCACAGTTACACAGTTTCATCTTCACATTCTGTACAAGTTCATATAAAAACACAAAGAGTCTGTTAAAGTGATTTAAAGCCTCACTGAGCGGCCGACAGGAAACGTGTTAAATCAGATATCAGAGTTTATGGCAGTAAAGTTTACACCACATTCAATTAAATGGAAACATTTCGGCAGCACGAGTACAATGAATCTGTTCAAATTACAAATTGTCTTTGTTTTAAAAGCAGCATCAGGTTTGTTAAAATGTACATTTAGTATTTTTGTTGGTTTTATATCATTTGAAATGACATTTGCACCATTTTTTACCAAAAGTAAGACTGAATGCTCCTGAACATGTCAAATGGTGTAACCACAAAAGAATGATAAATATTACATATTTTATCCTCCTAGAGAGAAAGAAAGAAAGGAAGGAAAGAAAGATAAAGGAGGAAAGAAAGAAAGAAAGAAAAAAAAGGGAGGAAAGAAAGAAAGAAGGAACACGAAGTTGGAGGAGGAGAGAAAGAAAGACAAAGAAGGAAAGATAAACAAGGAAAAAGAGAGGAGGAGGAGAATAAAGAAAAAGTAAGAAAGAAGATAGAACAAAAGAAAGAAACACAAATAAAGATAAAGGGGGAAGAAGATAGAAAAAGAAAGGAAGAGGAGAAGGAAAGAAAGAGAAAGAAACAGAAAGAAAGATAAAGGAGGAAGAGGAGGAAGAAGAGATAAAGAAACCCTTAGTTGGAGGAAGAGAGAAAGACAAAGAAAGAAGAGAAAGAAAGAAGTAAAGCAGCAGGTTCCTGATCTCCATGGTTACCAGAGTAAATGTAATATTTAGAACAATTGTATTCCATTACCTTTATTTAATATAAAGTTATAATGTAAGATCATGCCAAACTAGTTGATATGGTGTTTTATTGACTATTTACTGTTTTTAAGCAAGTTGAATTATTTGGTACAAAGTTTTTATGGTTACACCACTTAGACATTTTTACCATAATCCTCTAATATATTCTCTCAAAATGGATTAAAAGCAGAAATTTGATGCTGGGTCCACAAAAAAAGAATGTGTGCATGTTATTCATACGTTTATTTTATCATTTTAACCCTTTAAATTTAAACTAAACCACATGGACACATAAAAACCCATAATTGACACTAATATAAATAGCTGGTGGCAGAGTTAGCGATAGCGGCAGTGAGGTTAGTGGCAGTTTTAACGTTACATCGATTAGCTGCATGTTTCTTTAAGCTAAATTAATGTCATTACTCTTTAGTTCAGTTTCTCTTATTTCTTGAATTAATCTAATAAAATCTGCATTTACTGTGTTTATTCTGAGGCAGTCAGGCGTCACTTCGTGGCTCCATTTTGGCTCCAAAGTGTGATCAGTAATGTTCTCATGTGGCAGTTTCACAAACTAAATAGTTCAGCTTACAAACGACGTTTTAGGCAAATTAATATTAATTTTTTATGTTACACTCATTGTAAGTTTATTTCTAAGTTTGCTACGTATTTAAAATATTCTCACAGGTTTTGGGGCTAGATGAGGTTTATAAAGAGCAGGTTGGTCTCATCATATCATGATTGTTTTCTTCTTGTTTTGACTGAATTTAAACTCGGCGAATGTTTCAGTGAACAGACGAAGATCTGTTGATCCCTCCTGTCGTCTTCCTGTCAATCATCAATCAGGCAACGTTTATCCTCCAGGATCAATATTGACTGTTAATAAAACATAAAGTGTAAACTGTGTTAGACCTTTTTTAGCCAACTTCATTCCAACTATACACAAATTATGGTCAATAAGCCTCATTTAAATGAGATTATACCTCATTTTTGAGTTAAAAAAAGCACAAATTATGAATTATATGAACTAAATTTAAGATCAGAGGAAAATAAATTGATAGATTATTACAAACTGGTCAAAGTTCAGTCAGGATAGTCTAGAAACCATTTCAAATATTTGAACGGCAGCACATAATCACACCTGTTGTCCTTATTATTGCCCAATTCAATGAAAGCAGTGATGATTATACTTGCAAAGAATGTAGTATGGAAACATCAATGAACTGAAATAAATCCATATTTCTGATATAAAAACATTTTTTAAAACGGGTAAAATTTGCCTTGAAGACAACAGGAGGGTTAAAGTTATATTTTCTGTCTTTATGAACCAAAACTGTTGCATCAATGTCCTTTAAGGCCTTTTGCTGGTTGCTGTCTCCTGTAAACGAGTCTAATAAATCAGCTTTAAGTCCAACTCGGACTTACAGCCCGAAACGTTTGGCCTGTGGTGTAACCTGCTGAAGGGTCTATGGTCCTTGTCTGGGCAACCAGGTGAAGTTCCACCTCCCCTTGTTGTCCTTCCTGACGAAGGCTTGTCCCTGGGGGAAGCTGTGGGTCTTAACGCTGCTGGACGGGCTGAGGCACATGCTGAACGCCAAGTCGGTCCGGCTGCGAGGCGTCTGAGGCGTCGCTGGAGGTTGAGAACCGGCCGACGGGCTCAACGGGCTTCGGCTTCGCATCGGCCTCCATGTCTGCTCCACGACCGGACTGGAAGACGAGATGGGGGAGTAGTAGACGCCTTCTGCCGGTGGACTGAACTGGATCGTGTCCTGTGATGGAGTCCGGTTGAGTTTCAGTGGTGACCAGTAAGCTGAAGGATCCGCCGGGCTTCCCTCCGGACGCTGGGAGCAGATCTCTGGTGTTTCTCCGGTTAAAGGCGAATTAAAGGCAGTTATTGAGTTGTAGCTACTGATCAGAGCTGCGGGAGCGTCACACCGTCTGCTCAGCCCGCAGGAAGTAAAGTCAGAGCGCTGATCAGGAGGACTGGAGCAGTTTGACGCTGAGTTACTGACGGCAGGATCTACACAGCTCCTTGTAGAGGAGTACTCAGAAGAGGAGGAGGTGACTGAAGTATCGTAAACTAAACCTCCGAGGCTGAACCCAGAGGAGGAAGAGGAGTCGTTGGACGTGTCGATGGTGTCTCGGTCCTTCAGGCCGAGCGTTCGCAGCACCCAGAGGTCCAGGTTCGGTTCGGAGGAGGTAGCGTCAGACGGCTCGGAGAAATCGGAGCAGAACTCGGCGGTGAGGTTCCTGCAGACTCGCTTGCTGACCTGCTGAGAGGACAGATGATGATGATGATGATGGTGATGATGGCTGAAGCCGTGGAGAGGTCCATCACTGACGTACATCAGGTTTCTCTTCAGCTTCTTCCTCCCATCAGCTGTCAGCTTCTGTGACAGAGGAACAGGGTTACGGTTAGATGGACAGAAACCTTTAATGGACTGATGGTTTTCAGCTGATTTCTTTAAATGTCAACTTGCAGGTCTTTACCACATGTTGGAGATCAGTTATCAATCACAGGGGAGTAAAAATAAAAGAAATGTTTTCCTTTCTCAAATGTTACAGCTGGTTTCTGGCACAACTTCGCCGACATCCGAGGTGCACAGAGAAGGGAGAAAGACTCTGAAATAAGCAACACTTTATTAATAGACCAACGCTTTTTGGCTTGTGGCCTTCATCTTCTGGCCAATCGTTATCCAGGCAGGCAGGTAGGGAGGTGAGAGGAGTATCGAATAAATGACATGGGTGACACCCAGGCGGGGAGTTCCGGTCCTCTGAAATGAGGCCAACGCGGAAGTAACTTAAAACTGCATTCTATCAAAAGGCCACCAGGGGGCGACCGTTTTGGTGTCAAAAGGACTTCCGTCTCTATACAAGTCAATGGAGAATTCACCAACTTCTCACTTGATTTCTAACCTCAGTAAACGTTTTCAAAATGTGTTTATGGTCTCAATCGCTAGTTTAAAGCCTTCTTCAATGCAGTATGATGTTCATTTGGGACATTTTGGCCTCCCTGATTTTATATGTGACGATAAAGCAGGGTATGCATTAGGGCGTGGCTACGTGGTGATTGACAGGTTGATTTGTTCCCAGGTTCAGGAGGGCGCCTCATGCTCCTCCTGATGCCCATATAAGTAGAATCCCTGTTTTTATTTTTCCCAGCATGCACCTGAAATTTTTAAAATGGCGCTGCTCAGATCCGATACAATTGGCCTCCGAGCAGCAGTCCACAAACCAATGGGTGACGTCACGGATGTTACGTCCATTTTATTTGGGCCATAAACTACAAAAATGCAGCCTAAAATCTAAATTGTGTCCCCCATGTCTCTTATTGGATAACGGTCACATGACCATATACCCAACCTATCTTGGTAGATTACCCATTGGCTGATACTTGTCTGGATGCACATAATTGGTTATTTTTTGTTGTTGTATTTAAATGTTGTTTGTAATGTGTTTAAGTATGAGCTGAAACACGTTGGTCTATATATAGCCATATAGCTCGGCTGAGCTGCTGAACTCACTTTAGCTTTCTCCTCCAGGTTCCTGACGAAGGACGAGTTGAGGAACTCTCTGAGCTTGTTGTTCTCGTCCTGCAGTCGGACCAGCTCCTCCTCTCTCTGCAGCAGCGTGTCCTGAAGCTGAAACATTAAAACACGTCATGTTAAACACGCTGCAGGAGGATGAGCTGGAGCATTTAGTCAGAGAGGAGAAGGATGTGTTTAACCTTCGTGTCGTCCTCCCGTCTGCTTTGACTGTTCCTTCTTTCCTTCCTCCCTTTCTTCCTTCCTTCTGTCCTTCCTCCCTCCCTCCTTCTTTCCTTCCTTCCTTCCTTCCTCCCTCCCTCCTTTTCTCTTTCTTTCCTCCCCCTACCTTCCTCCCTTCCTCTTTCCCTTTCTCCGTCCCTCCTACCTTCCCTCCTTCCTTCCTTCCTCCATTCCTTCTTTCCTTTCCTTCCTTCTTTCCTTTCCTGCTTTCCTTCTTTCCTTCCTTCCCTCCTTTCTTCCTCCCTCCTTTCCTTCCTTCATCCCTCCCTGCTTTCCTTCCTTCTTCCTCCCTTCCTTCCTTCTTCCCTCCTTCTTCCTTCCTCCTTTCCTTCCTTCTTCCTCCCTTCCTTCCTCCTTTCCTTCCTTCTTCCTCCCTTCCTTCTTCCCCCTCCCTTTCCTTCCTTCTTCCTCCCTTCCTTCTTCCTCACTCCTTTCCTTCCTTCTTCCTCCCTTCCTTCGTTCTTTCCTCCTTCTTCCTCCTTTCCTTCTTCCTCCCTTCCTTCCTGACTCCTTTCCTTCCTTCTTCCTCCTTTCCTCACTCCTTTCCTTCTTCCTCCCTCCTTTCCTTCCTTCTTTCTCCCTTCCTTGACTTGAGGACAACAGGAGGGTTAATCTAGTTTAGATGAGCTTCATTAAAACAAAAGAAAACCTTATTAAGCTACACTAAACATGTGGTTGCTATAGAACACGTGGTTGCTATAGAACATGTGGTTGCTATAGAAACGCTTCAGGGAGCTTCTGTAGTACCTGTTTGTTCCTCTGGAGGTGAGGAGAGAGCTGCTCTGTCCACATCAGACCAGCAGCAGGAGGAGAGCAGTTTAAAACACACTGAGCCTCTGACACTGAAACACAGAAAGAAAGAAAGAAAGAAAGAAAGAAAGAAAGAGAAACGTTAAACTCTAAAATAAAGTAAATCTCTCTCTGATGTAACTTAAAGCTTCTGTATCGTCACAAGTACAACCTCCCTCCCTCCCTCCTTCTTTCCTTCCTTCCTTATTTCCTTCCTTTCTCCCTCCCTCCTTCTTTCCTTCCTCCCTCCCTGCCTCCTTCTTTCTTTCCTTCCCTCCTTCTTTCCTCCCTTCCTTCCTCCATCTTTCTTTCCTTCCCTCCTCCCTCCCTCCCTCCTTCTTTCCTTCCTTCCTCCCTTCCTCCCTCCTTCTTTCCTCCCTTCCTCCCTCTTTCCTTCTTTCCTTCCTTCCTCCCTCCCTCCTTCCTTCCTTCTTTCCTTCCTTCCTTCCTCCCTCCCTCCTTCTTTCCTTCCCTCCTTCTTTCCTTCTTTCCTTCATTCTTTCCTCTGTCCTTCTTTCCTTCCTTCTTTCTTCCCTCCCTCCTTCCTTCCTCCTTTCCTTCTTTCCTTCCTTCCTCCCTCCCTCCTTCTTTCCTTCCTTCCTCCCTCCCTCCTTCTATCCTTCCTTCTTTCCTCCCTCCCTCCTTCTCTTTCTTTCCTCCCTCCCTTCCTTCTGTCCTTCCTCTATCCCCCCTTCTTTCCTTCCTTCCTTCCTTCCTCCCTCCCTCCCTCCTTCTGTCCTTCCTTCCTCCCTCCCTCCCTCCTTCTTTCCTTCCTTCTGCCCTTCCTCCCTCCCTCCTTCTTTCCTTCCTTCCTTCCTTCTTTGCTCTTTCCTTCCTTCCTCCCTCCCTCCTTCTTTCCTTCCTCCCTCCCTCCTTCCTTCCTCCTTCCTTCTTTCCTTCCTTCCTTCCTCCCTCCCTCCTTCTTTCCTTCCTTTCTTCCTTCCTCCCTCCCTCCCTCCCTTCCTCCTTCTTTCCTTCCTTCTTTCCTCCCTCCCTCCTTCTCTCTTTCTTTCCTTCCTTCCTTCTGTCCTCCCTCCCTCCCTCCTTCTTTCCTTCCTTCCATCCTTCTTTCCTCTGTCCTTCTTTCCTTCCTTCCTTCTTTCCTCCTTCCCTCATTCCTTCCTCCTTTCCTTCCTTCTCCCTTCCTTCCTTCCTTGACTCGAGGACAACAGGAATATATATATATATATCATTTACTATCAGTATACAAACTGTTAATATAAAACTATAATAGTTTAAAATACATATATGGACATTTAAAGTGTTAATGAAGACATATTTTATATTATTACAGCTGAGTTTTAACTTTTAACTTAAACATTAATAAAGACTTTTAACTGCTGACAGCAACATTAAAGTGAATTATAAAGCAGTTATTAGCTGTTTGTAGATGATTATTCATGATAAATAAAGGTTTTACAGCATTAAGATGTATTTACTCTGCTTCCTAACTGAACTCAAACACCTTGTGCTTCATAAGAAGACATGAATTTAGCTTTTATGAGCTTTAACTCTGGATTTCTGACTGTGTTTCAGTCTCTCTACGCTCCCTTCAGCACCATCTAGTGGCCGCTAGAGGAACTGCAGCCGCTCAGCATCACATGATGAACTGAAGCTCTGAACGAGGAGACGCAGATTAAATCTAAAGTATGAATATTAATATAAAACATTATAGAAACATTCTGCAGCTCCTGGGTTGATGGATGAGTCTCACTCTGCTGCTGAATGTGGCATTTACACAAAAAGTGCAAATTATTCCTTTTGTAAAAAAAATCCAAGTCAGCAAATAAATGTGCTGCTGGATCACAGTTCTGCTAAAGTGATTTAAATTCTGCTGAGATCCTCGAGTTCAATAATATATAATAATATATTTAACCTTAGAGAGTTAAGACTGGAAACAGAAACACTGAATACTGATGAATAAATGTTTAAAGTATTTAAATAGGAAAAGATTTACTTTTTCAGTACTTTATACTGTAGTATTAATACTTTGTACTGTAGTATTAATACTTTATACTATAGTATCAGTACTTTAATGTAGTATTAGTACTTTAATGTAGTATTAATACTTTATACTGTAGTATTAATATTTTATACTGTAGTATCAGTACTTTAAGTATGGAGTATATGGAGTATTAGTACTTTATACTATAGTATCAGTACTTTATACTGTAGTATCAGTACTTTAAGTATGTAGTATATGGAGTATTAGTACTTTATACTCTAGTATCAGTACTTTAAGTATGGAGTATATGGAGTATTAGTACTTTAAGTATGTAGTATATGGAGTATTAGTACTTTAAGTATGGAGTATATGGAGTATTAGTACTCACCCCACACAGACGACGGCTCGTGCCGCTCCTCCTCGAGGGCGATGAGGTCAGTGGGGTCACGGGCCCAGAGAGAAGCCAGGGTTTCCATGGAAACGTCAACAGTGTCAGGGCCACGGGCCAAGTGCTGGAGCATGTGGTGACGAAGAGGAGGAGGAGGAAGAGGAGGAGGAGGAGGAGAGGGAGGAGGAGAGGGAATCCCTATAGGGAGATGCAGACAGAGTTTGTGTGTGAATGAAGAGAAGAGAGTGTGTGTGTGTGTGTGTGTGTGTGTGTGTGTGTGTGTGTGTGTGTGTGTGTGTGTGTGTGTGTACTCAGCAGTGCCAGCTGACTGTGTGTTGATATGGTGATGATCAACACTTCTCTTTCTTTCTTTCTTTCTTTCTTTCTTTCTTTCTTTCTTTCTTTCTTTCTCTGATCAGCTGAAACAAACATGGACAGGAGTGTGTGGACTCTGCAGCTCTATCAGCCTCTCAGCAGCGTTCAGCAGGTCTCAGGCTCTGCAGCAGATGTTGGACTCTGGCTGCAGATGTTGGCCTCTGGCTGCAGATGTTGGCCTCTGGCTGCAGATGTTGGCCTCTGGCTGCACATCAGGCATCAGTGAGGTCTGACTGACAGCTGGATGTTGCAGCTTTAACATTTCCACACACTAACAGAAGTGTCCACATACTTCTGTCCATGTTTTATTAGCAGCACCACAACAGAAAACTCACTGTGTTCATACTGAGAGTCCCTGAAGGATCACTGCAGGGACTCTCAATTAATAACATTCAAATCAATAAAATAACAACATTAATCACATTATACATATCAAATTATAGCTCCAATATTAAATAGCGTATACTGCATTTAACTGGAATAACTATATTTTGATGCATCTCTACTGACACTATACAGTTGATTTTCCTCGCCCACATACTTGTTCTGTTCCCTCCAGCTGTCTGTATTTATATTATTCATGCATTCATCTCATATTTCTGCTGTTTATTTATTTGCAAACTTAAGTTTTAAGAACCAATAAAAGCCGAAAGAGTTAATATCTAGTAAAAGTCAAACGCAAATCGAGTATTTTTCTTCGTATTTTTTTACTTTTTTCATGCTGTTAAAGAACTGAAATCCATTTAATATAATATAATTAAATAGAAATCAAGGCTTTTACTTAATTTAATAACTTTTTCCTCCACCTATTGCCTCAGTTCACCTGCAGCTTAACATCCAGCCTGCATCACAGCAACACTCAGCATCACATTAAAATCATTAAACTAATAACATGCATTCATCTTTCTATCTTTCTATCTTTATATTTTTTATTTTTTATCTTTTATCTTTTATCTCTGTTAAATCTCAGATAAATGAAACACACGTGAACTCACTGAGGCTCAGACCGGCACAGCACCCAAAGGTTCCCGGGATCTTCGCGCACAGGCTGCACGTGCTGCACCAGGCTGTGCGTAAAAGCGCTGCAGAGTCACTCCCGCGAAAAAAAATAAAAAACAAAAATAAAAATAAAAAGCACGTTTCTTTCTTTTTTTCTGCGTGTAAATCCGGATATAAAATAAATCCTGACAGAAGAAGTGAGCCGATAAAATCTCCTGACTCGCTGCTCAGGGTCCGGGTGTGAAGCTCAACGTGAACTGAAGTAGAGAAACAACCTCCAGCAGCTCCACACACACACACACACACACACACACACACACACACACACACACACACACACACACACACACACACGCACACCTGTCTGTGTGTGTGTGTGTGTGTGTGTGTGTGTGTGTGTGTGTGTGTGTGTGTGTGTGTGTGTGTGTGTGTGTGTAATGATGACAGATCGGGTCTGTCCAATCAGCTGTTTGGCCGCAGTGACGTAGCGCTGAGCTGCAGCAACGTCAGGATGAACTTAGTAAAAAAGGTGAAGTCATGCAGACAGGTAAGAAACACCTGAGCAGATTAAAAAAAACAGCAAAAAAAACACCACAAATACACAAATAATCCCTCCTGAGCTGAAACGTTATACCCCTGCAGTTTAATACCACTGCAGCTCAAAGTACAGTGTAGTACTGATGGTACTACATAGTGCAGAGTAGTACTGTATATTGTATTGTAAAGTCTATTAAAGTACTTTATACTGCAGTATAGTATTGTACAGATGTGTAGTTGTAGTATTGTAATGTATACAGTAAGTTAACCTACAGTACATTATAACATTATATAGATATCTGACCTGTTGTTATTATATAAAAGCAGTATATATACTAAATAAAAGCTAAAAGTTAGATTTATATTTGTGTTTTAAGATTATAAAGTTTTTTTTTACCTGAAGAGACAAGCTGAGGGGAAGAAGGTGACGTTTGGTGATACTATACTACACACACACACACACACACACACACACACACACACACACACACACACACACACACACACACGCACACACCTGACGCTCCTCTCTCTGCTGAGTTAATGTGTAATCTGACAGCAGGTCAGTTAGTCAACAGCAGCAATTAGAAATCTCTAATTCACAAACTGACATACCAGCCAGGTGACAGATTAACAGAGAGGAAGAGGAGGAGGAGGAGGATGAGGAGTCGTCTTCATCAGACACATGTAATCATAATAAATCTGTGCTCAGTGGGAGTCATTCCTCCTCAACACTCACCAAGACTCTGATGCATCAAGGATGAGCCGAGAGTACAGGAGAACAATCTGAACTCTGCATCACTCAGAGGAAACAAGGAGAGGAAGCAAGGAGAGGAAACAATGAGAGGAAACAAGGAGAAAAGAGAGGAAACAAGGAGAGGAAACAAGGAGAGGAAACAAGGAGAAAAGAGAGGAAACAAGGAGAGGAAACAATGAGAAAAGAGAGGGGAGGAAACAAGGAGAGGAAACAAGGAGAAAAGAGATTGAACAAGGAGAAAAGAGAGGGGAGGAAACAAGGAGAGGAAACAAGGAGAATAGAGGGGGGAGGAAACAAGGAGATGAAAGAAGGAGAAAAGAGAGGAAACAAGGAGAAAAGAAAGGAGAGGAAACAAGGAAAGGGACCAAGAAGAGGAAACAAGGAGAAAAGAGAGGAAGGAAACAAGGAGGAAGAGAGGAGAGGAAACAAGGAAAGGGAACAAGGAGAGGGAACAAGGAGAAAAGAGAGGAAAGGAAACAAGGAGAAAAGATAAGAAACAAGGAGAAAGAGGAGAGGAACAAGGAAAGGAAACAAGGAGAAAAGAGAGGAAAGGAAAAAAGGAGAACAGAGGAGAGGAAACAAGGAAAGGAGAGATAACACAGACTCATCTCTCATCAGGCCGTGTGCTCCCTCAGAGGTCAGAGGTCAGCTGACTCTGAGCAGTTTGAGTATCATGAAGAAGAAAGTTCATCAGTCTAACGAGCAGCAGACGTCTGATCAACTCCAGCTGAGACAAATCTGTTCTCCTCCTCCTCCTCCTCCCCCCCTCCTCCTCCTCCTCCTCCTCCTCCTCCTCCTCCTCCTCCCCCTCCTCCTCCTCCTCCTTCTCGAACCATTAAATTTGACTTTTCCCATTAGCTTTTGTGGCTGGTTAAGTGGTGGTGGGGGGGGGGGGGGGGCGCCAGCTATGAGCAGAGATCACAGCAGCAGACATATGTGAGTCTGCAGGAGGAGCAGAGACCCAACCAGTATGATGTCTATGAGTTGTTAACAGCTCCACCAAATAGTGATTTTTCCCTCTAAACTTCTCACATGCTTTCATTTCAATAAATGTTCAAATGATCCAATATTTCAGCACAAATCAAAGATTAGAGAAAAAGTCCAAAAACTGAAAACAAATTTGTGTATCAGAACTTAGTTTGTTCTTCTTTCCTCTCCCATTAATCATCTCACCTCCCCTCACATTTATCTGCTGACCCTTTGGAGGGGCCCCACCACTAGGTTGGGAACCACTGGACTAAACTAGCTAACTGTATATAAAGTAGTGTAAACTAGCTCCACCTCCAGCAGCTACAACAGTAACATGCTGCTCTAACACTGATGCTTCACTATTAATAATCTAATGATGTCATATATAATAATTAGGGATGTCGGATATTTACTTAAAAATGTTATATCGGGAAGTATCTGTATCAGGTTTTTATAACCGATGTTTGTTCTGTAGGCTTCAGCATTTCCGAGCCTGCATGAACGCAGCATGGGACGTTTACCGGCGCTTGATGACGTATAACAACAACACGCTAGACTCGTGGGTCGCTAACCGTGGCTAACAAGTTCATAGCGTCCACCGCCATGTACACGAACACACAAACAGAAGGTTTACCTCCTCGTTGTCATTTTCTCTGTTATGCTTTCGGCGAGTCGCCTCTGTGAGGTCACCGTCAGAGTCCGGTGGGTCCTACCTGGGTCCTATCTTGGTCCTATCTGGTCCTATCTGGTTCTACTCTGCTGGAGACCCAACAGCTGAGAGGACCGAGTGAGAGGACGTTCCTATAAAGGTCCCACCTCCAGAAACGGGGCTTATGTCTGTGGTTTGGAACTATTTCCAAGTGTCCCTACGGATAGTAAATGACTGCAAAGCAGCATAATAAATATGACAGTGTTATATTTGCATTTTGTTCCATAACTTAAGTTGAAGTTGTTCTCTTATTTTGCTCAGACAGTGTTTACATGTGGAGCCATGTTGCATTTATGTTTGCATCCAGTGGAGCATCACAATAAAATTAGGCATAATGTGTTTATTCAACAATAAGAGATATGTTATGTTGTTACCTAATAGTTTTGGTGTGAAAAGCCTGCAAATATCGTATCGGGTGATATTGGTATCGGAAATTAAGAGTTGGACAATATCGGAATATCGGATATCGGCAGAAAAGTCAATATTGAGCATCCCTACTAATAATATATCAGTCAGAGGGACCAAACCACTACTTTTACTGTAATACTGCATACTACATCACTCATAATACTGCAGTACTTTACTGTAATACTGCATACTACATCACTCATAATACTGCAGTACTTTTACTTGTAATGGAGTATTTGTACATAGCAGTAAAGTTAAATGTTGAGCAGCTTTTATCTGAGACTTTACTGTAAATGAGGAAACACAGTTTAAATCCACAGTGCGGCTCCTCGTCCTGATAACCGTCCCTGTTCTTTAAACACAACAAGCTCCACTCTGGGATCAGAGTTCCTTGTTCCCTCCCTTCAGGTCTACAGGTTGTAGATGGGTGTAACCAACATGTGACGCAGCACAGAGCTGTCAGGCTGCATTTATGACTGAATCACATGATCAGATCAAAGTTCTAACTTATTAAACTTATCAGGAAATGAAGCTCAGTCAGTCGTTGCTTCTGAGAGCTGAAATGGCGCAGAAAGATCAGCTGGACCGAGAAACACTCAGCTGTTCGATCTGTCTGGATCTACTGAAGGATCCGGTGACTATTCCCTGTGGACACAGCTACTGTATGAGCTGTATTAAAGGATTCTGGGATGGAGAGGATCAGAGGAAGATCTACAGCTGCCCTCAGTGCAGAGAGGCCTTCACACCGAGGCCTGTCCTGAAGAAAAACACCATGTTAGCAGCTTTAGTGGAGCAGCTGAAGAAGACTGGACTCCAAGCTGCTCCTGCTGATCACTGCTATGCTGGACCTGAAGATGTGGCCTGTGATGTCTGCACTGGGAGGAAGCTGAAAGCCTTCAAGTCCTGTCTGGTGTGTCTGGCCTCTTACTGTGAGAATCACCTCCAGTCTCATTATGAATCACCTACATTTAAAAAACACAAGCTGGTGGAGCCCTCCAAGAAGCTCCAGGAGAACATCTGCTCTCGTCATGATGAGGTGATGAAGATATTCTGCCGTACAGATAAGAAGAGTATCTGTTATCTGTGCACTATGGAGGATCATAAAGGCCACGACACAGTCCCAGCTGCAGCAGAAAGGACTGAGAGGCAGAGAGAGCTCGAGGTGAGTCGACTAAACATCCAGCAGAGAATCCAGCACAGAGAGAAAGATGTGAAGCTGCTTCAACAGGAGGTGGAGGCCGTCAGTCTCTCTGCTGATAAAGCAGTGGAGGACAGTGAGAAGATCTTCACTCAGCTGATCCGTCTCCTCCAGAAAAGAAGCTCTGATGTGAAGCAGCAGATCAGATCCCAGCAGGAAACTGAAGTGAGTCGAGTCAAAGAGCTTCAGGAGAAGCTGCAGCAGGAGATCACTGAGCTGAAGAGGAAAGACGCTGAACTGAAGCAGCTCTCACACACAGAGGATCACAACCAGTTTCTACACAACTACCCCTCAGTGTCACAACTCAGTGAACCTACAGACTCATCCAGCATCAATATCCGTCCTCTGAGATACTTTGAGGATGTGACAGCAGCTGTGTCAGAGCTCAGAGATAAACTACAGGACATCCTGAGGGACAAATGGACAAACATCTCACTGGCAGTGACTGAAGTGGACGTTTTACTGCCCCATCCAGAACCCAAGACCAGAGCTGGGTTCTTAAAATATTCATGTGAAATCACTCTGGATCCAAACACAGCAAACACACAGCTGTTATTATCTGAGGGGAACAGAAAAGTAGAATGGACGGAACAACAACAGTCTTATTCTAGTCACACAGACAGATTCACTGATAAGTATCAGGTCCTGAGTAGAGAGAGTCTGACTGGACGTTGTTACTGGGAGGTGGAGTGGAGAGGAACAGCAGTTTATGTAGCAGTCATATACAAGAATATCCGCAGAGCAGGATATGAATCTATATTTGGACGTAATGACAAATCTTGGTCTTTATGGTGTGGCACTAACAGGTATGTATTTTACTTCAACAACATCTCAACTCCCGTCTCAGGTCCTCGTTCCTCCAGAGTCGGAGTGTACCTGGATCACAGAGCAGGTATTCTGTCCTTCTACAGCGTCTCTGAAACCATGACTCTCCTCCACAGAGTCCAGACCACATTCACTCAGCCTCTCTATGCTGGACTTTATGTTTTTGGCACAGCTGAGTTGTGTAAAGTGAAATAGACAGAAGTCATTTCAGACTTCATGTGTCAGATGTTGTAATTCTTCATGTTTTTGTCTCCATGTTTCTGAGCTGCTCAGAGATCAGCTGACATGCTAATAGTGATATTCAACACTTTGTTTACTTTATGTTTCATTGATATGTTCAGTTTCTTTAAATGTGACTTTTTCCTGTGTGTTTTTATCCATGGAGGCTCTCACTGCTCATCACCATGTTTTTAACTTCTCTTTGTTCTAAATGTTAGTTTCATGTTTGTATTGATGTATTTGTGTCTGTTGTTTCTTAAACAGAGAAAACAGCAGAACTTCCTTCATCACAGATATTTTGTTCTCATCACTTTGTAAATTCATAAAGAAATGTTCAATCAAACTGTAATGATCATGATAATAATCATTAATGATGTTCTTGTACATAGCTGACATTCTGGGTTAAACTAACTGACTGTGTGGATGAAGTCAATCTGAACATGAAATCATTGATCACACTTTACTGATTGGATGTGTGAACAATCTGAAGCTTCAATAATCAATAAACAGGATTTTTATCAACAGTGATCAAAGTGTTTTCTTCTTTTACTGTAATACTGCATACTACATCACTCATAATACTGCAGTACTTTTACTGTAATACTGCATACTACATCACTCATAATACTGCAATACTTTTACTGTAATACTGCATACTACATCACTCATAATACTGCAGTACTTTTACTGTAATACTGCATACTACATCGCTCATAATACTGCAGTACTTTTACTGTAATACTGCATACTACATCACTCATAATACTGCAGTACTTTTACTGTAATACTGCATACTACATCGCTCATAATACTGCAGTACTTTTACTGTAATACTGCATACTACATCACTATAATACTGCAGTACTTTTACTGTAATACTGCATACTACATCACTCATAATACTGCAGTACTTTTACTGTAATACTGCATACTACATCACTCATAATACTGCAGTACTTTTACTGTAATACTGCATACTACTTCGCTCATAATACTGCAGTACTTTTACTGTAATACTACATTACTCATAATATGAATTATTGAATTGAATTATGAGCAGAGTCCTGACGACTTCAACACCATCCATTAATAAATAATGTTTAATTCTTCTTTCATCAGATTAATGTTGAGCTTCCTGTATGAAACATGAGCTATAGAAGCTTTACAGGAGCCATGTTGGCGTGTGTTTGGCAGACAGAAGGTGTGTTTGGGCGTGTCGGTCAGCAGGTTGTCCTCTCCGCTCCTCTTTCATGTGTTGGGCAACATGCTGAGCTCTCATTTGACCCTCTTGCCAATTAGATGGAGCCTCCGGGTTGCCGTAGTCGACCGAAAACCAGACTGCTAACAGGCAGCAGGTTGGAGGATTACTGACCAGCTGGAGTCTTTCACTGAACCTCAACCTCAGCTGAAGTTTGTCTGCAGGTTAATCATCAACATTTAACTCTTATTTTAATTAACATGTTCCTTATCATGTGTGTTTTTGTCTGTCAGGTTGTTTCTGCTCTCTTTAAACCTTCATTAACTGATGTTTTATTCTCTAGTTTTCATCAAAAACAAGTAACTACAAAATTCCAGGGAAATCTTGAGTGCCACGGGGCTGCTGCCGGGACGAGTACACCATTTATTTCCAGTGTTCAAAAGTCACCCTGATCATATTCTGGTTTCGAGTATTAAGTACATCTTACTAGTCAGCATCAAGTGTAATGTACTTTATTCTCAATTTAACATCCCTGAAAATATAAATAATATTTAGTTAAACTAATTAATTCAAGTCTACTTCATTTTTCACAGACAGGAACATCACTGTTATGAAATTATTAAGTAAATCTTATCATTAAGAGAGTAGATTTTATTATACTATTTTATTTTATATGTTTTCACTGATTCAAATACATTGCTATGAAATAAAGTCTACATTTCAGAATAGGCCTTCTGTGAGCAGCTAATGTAAAGTTAGCGGAGCTTAATGAAGAAGACAGTTTCTTACCTGGAGAGAAGGATCAAAGGGGAGAGCTTTATTTCTGTCTCTATATGTTAATGAGGTGGGCGGTTCTAACATTAGTCTTAAGGTCCATGTAAGTATAAATAAATATGTGTTCTGAGTTTGACATACCACAGAAGAGTGTGTTGTTAACCACCCTGCCAAATGTGAATGATTAAAAAAATTGCTTAATATGTGAAATTAGGCTTCAAAGTTGAGTAAAATTCAGCCTCTATCTCTGCTCCCAATCGCTGTGGGAGTGCCCGCGACGTTTGATGAAGCCCCGCCCCCTACCTAGTGTCACCTGTCAATCAAAGTCACCACCTCTACTCGAAACACTGATGCTACGGCTGATAGCTTTCGGCTGCTAGCTCGACCGCTAGCTCAGCTGCTAGCTAGGCCGGTTAACTGGCAAAACAGACAGACAGGAATTAGCCAATCACAAAAAAGTAGGTCGGTTTCTGCCCAGCAACAGGTTGCTAAGGGCAGCTAAGGCCCTACGGTTGCTACGGCGATGTGAGAATCTGCTTGGAAATTCTCAAAATGCCCCCAGAATTTGGCTTCTGACAAGGTCCCGAACAATTGCAAACTGTGAGAAAACCGTAACTCCTGTCCAAAAACCGAAAACACCGTGAGAGACACAGAAGCCGGCAGATTCTGACAGTGTTTATTTTATTCAGATATTCCTTAAAATGAGCGCGTAAGCTCAGTGCGAAGACAGAGTGAGATTCTTTTGAAAAAAAAAGACGATTACATTAGGGTCAATGGGGAGCAAGACAGGTATTGCCGCCGGTCTCGGCCCCCCCGTTTAAATTTTGTGCAGACCCCGCCTGTCAACGTCACATTTTATGAATCCCAACACCTATGTCGACATTTTGACAAAATATTATTTGTCTCCTTTTCACGGTTTGGCCGTGAGCTCGAGTTAAAAATAAAAATTAAGGTTATTTTTTACTGTTTCTCGCACTCAAGCTAACTGACGGCTCCACTCTAACTTTGAAGAAAAAGTGATTTCCACTCCTCGTTTGACTGCTCATAGTTTGAAAAGTTTACATGTTATGTAAAAACTGTTTGGTATTTTGGAGAGACACAAGCTTTCCTCCGTTTTAAAGTTTGAATCACATTTCTACGTGCAGGTATGAGAGAGCTAGGTGACTCCGAAAAAAGGTGAAAAAAGGTGAAATTCTGTGGGTTTTTCCAAAAATTCCCATTCATTTCCTATGGAGAATTCTCCCGGTTTTTTGGGAATAACTTTGGGAAAAATTGGAATTTCAACACCAAAAGTTTTCCCGATCGAGCCGCACGTTTTGATGTATATATTGTCAGGGTTTTCTCAAAGCTGCGGGACGAGTTACGCGCCGAAATTTGACTTTTCCCCGAGGCACCCCTTCTGCAGCATTACTGCTGTAGAGGGAGTGTCTCGGAGCTTAGCACCCGTGGCACTAATAAAGTATTTACTGACACATCTTCATATGTAAGGTAATCTCTGTTATTATTTATTAACTATTAACAATAAAAATTTGCTGAAAACGCTGCACGTGTTCCTAAAAATTAAGTTTATTGTCCCCGAAACTGCAACAGAAAATATGTTTTGAAGCAAACATAAAGCATAATGAAGATGTTTTATTAATTTATATTCTATAAATAGTTTTGTGGTTGTGTTCAAGACTCTGGAAGCATTTAGTTAAAGTCAGAACAAAGATTATTGATTCTGAAATGTCTTCTTTTATTCACTCATTCACACTAAATATTAACACTAATAGAATTATTTGAGGGTAAAACATAGAGGATATGTTTACACACTCAGCATTCAGACACTTGTAATGTGTGACACTTGTGTTGTCCAGTTACCACGACAACCATAACTTTAAATATTAAAGCATTATTTCAGCATGTTAGTCTCCTCTGTGTTAAAGCTCAGGTTGTTAAACACTCTGCCTCCGGTCCTGGCAGCAGTCAGCAGCTAATTACCCGTCAGTGGGGCAGAGTGAGGACTACAGGTGGGCTACCTGGTGGTCTAACTGGGACAGATGTTAAATCAGCCCCCCCCCCCACACACACACACCTCTAACTCCGCCCCCCCGCTGGGATCCTAATAACAGGGGGACGGACGGCAGGATTTGTTGGACAACAGCGGCGGCTGCCTGACTGCCAGCAGCCTGCTCACTACTGGACGTCCTACACACACACACACACACACACACACACACACACACACACACACACACACACACACACACACACACACACACACAGTATCATACACACGCACGCACACACACACTGACAGCTACACTTCGCTGGTCTTTAAACAATCTGTCGCTGCAGTCACTCAGTGTGTAAAAGTGAACGCAAAGGAAAACATATAATTATTATTATTATTATTATTATTATTATTATTATTATTATTATTATTATTATTATTTGCATGTTTTGGTTATTTTCAGCAATTAACAGCAAAATCTGCTCCGTTTAGTCTCCAAATAAGTTTAATTAAAGATGTTTGTGTTTGTTTCTCATCAATTATAAACTTACACACACACATACACACACACACACACACACACACACACACACACACACACACACACACACACACACACACACACACACACACACACACACACACTCATGTATCACATATAATACATACAGGTATATGAGTGTTTGTGTGTTTATTAGTGTGAGCATGTGTGTGTGTATTTATATGAGTGTGTATGGTTGTGAATGTGTATTTGTGTGGGTGTGTGTGTGTGTGTGTGTGTGTTTGTGTTTGTGTTTGTATATGTTTGTGTGTGTGTGTGTGTGTGTGTGTGTGTGTGTGTGTGTGTGTGTGTGTGTGTGTGTGTGTGTGTGTGTTAACCTGCCTGGTTAATCTTGAGTGTGTTTGTCCCCTGTGGAGATGAACTAAAGACAACAAGCTGGAACGGCTGACTTCTGCACAGGAGGTCACTGCACACACACACACACACACACACACACACACACACACACACACACACACACACACACACACACACACATTAACTACCCCCCTCAAAACACAAACATGGACACACAGGACAGCATGTATTACCCTCCTAACACACACACACTCAGTCATGCATACATGATCAGTCTACCTGCTCTAACCATCACAGTGCTGTCAGTGTGTGTGTGTGTGTGTGTGTGTGTGTGTGTGTGTGTGTGTGTGTGTGTGTGTGTGTGTCTGTTAGCGTGGCTAGCCGTTAGCCTCCGGCCTCGTGCTGCTAAGCTTCTTTTACGTCCACAAAGGCAACCAGCTGAGAGCTCAGGGCCAATTAAAGCCCCGGGAGAGAGAGAGAGAGAGAGGGAACACCTCCAGGCCTCTAACCTCACTCGCCCAGTGCTCCCAGTTCAGACTGGCAGCTGGTTCAGGTTCAAACAGACAGACGTGAAACATATTCTCACATTTCAGCAGCTTACTGACGGCTAAAACGACTAGCAGAGCAGATTCATTGTGGTTCATTTTTGCTTTAACTTTCTCTGCAGTTGAACACGTTTTAAACTCTGGTGTCATTTATTCATCACCTGTTCATTCAGTCTCTCAGTTAAAGGGGAGTTTTTCCTTCCTGCTTGTAATGCCCTGTCCTGAGCCCCAAGCAGCCGCCAACACAAAGCAAGTTCATACGCCTGCATAGAACGTAAAACTGTATTTGCCATGGCGTTTTTGAATAAGGACAGTTCAGTATGCACAACGGACATACTGTGCACCTCAAATCCCATCGCTGCCTCCTTCATATGCAAATCCCACAACTAGCAAAGTTAAGTCGTAATAGTTTGTGTCGTCATTTTAGATAAAACCCCGCAAAAATTAGCATAAACCAGTAAATATTCATGAGCAGTCGTTTCATCGCAGGGCTTTTTGCATTAAGGTGCATATAAAAGGCTTCAGGGCTTTGTTCAGCCCAAGCCAATGGAGCTTTTCCACTATACAGTTCTAGCACTACTCGACTTTACTCAGTTTTTTTGCTCCTCCATCAGGGATAGTACCTGGTACCTGGTCCTTTTTTAGTATCTGCTCTGCCGAGGTTCCAAGCAAGCCGAGCCGATACTAAAATGTGACGTCATCAGACTGCCGGCCACTGATTGGTCAGAGAGTCACTGGAAGAGTCATGAGCCGTCCCACACAAGAATCAAACCCGGCATTTTTAAATACCAACAACAGCGTTACAGAGATTGGTTTCTCTTCTCTTGCTTTGTGTGAGACAGAAAGCCTCATACAGCAGCAAGTACACCATCGCCTCCATGTGCTCCATTGTTTATGTGTTTGTGTTGCTATGACGACCCCGCTCACGTTGAGGAGGAACTATAGTAATGGAAAAGGTTCCTTGTACCAAACCGAGTCGAGTCGAGCCGAGCCGAGTAGTGCTAGAACTGTAAAGTGGAAAAGCGCCAAAAGTTACAAACCCTATTTAGAAACCTCAAGTCTGATAGTCGAGACTCTCTTCAATATGCAAACTCATGCAGACTTCTTGGGCTTTCATCACAAGGTTTCACTGAAATAAGAGTCAACATCAGATAATGCAGCAGAGGTAGAGAGCATGCTTTGGTTAGGGTCGGAGGTTGGAGGTTTGGAGGCTGCAGGCGCTCCTCGCTCAAGCTCAAGGACCTTACACGGAGATGCATTGCTTGCATTCCCTTTCTTCAACTGCAAATTTTGTCCTCAAAGGAAAACTTCCTCCTGCACGCTGACTGTCACCAGAAAACTAACTAGAGCCATCTAGTGAACTGATTTTATTATTCTGGTACCAAAAACTTTTTCAAACATTTTCATTTACAATTTATACAATAAAAGATCGATACTTACCGTCTTTGTATCGATACAATCTTGTCACGCAAAATATCAATGATTTTTTTCGCCCAGACATAGTACACTGATACTGATATATGAGGTTAATATCAGCTGATCAATATATATCTTTTTAATTTGCCTTTCAATTGAATTTTATTTATTTATTAATCTGCCTTTTATTTTCTATTTTATCCTTTTCTACTACTTTTCTGTTAATGGTATTGTTTCTTCTTCATGACTCACCTTTTATGTCTGTTTCACTTCTTTTACTTTTACTCTTTTACTCACTTTATTTTGTAGTAGTCTTTCCTGTTATGTATTTTTTTTAACATTTCATTTATTTTTTATTAGCTCTTTATTTTATTTTGTATTTATTATTTAATTAATCTTACCTCTGGTGTTTCCTCATCGCAGATTTTTGAGTTATGATAGCGTTTCCTATTTTTAATGAAAGTGCTGTACAAATAAAGTCTGATTGGTTGGTTGGTTGATTGATTGATTGATTGATTGATTAGACTCCTTGGTGGGCTGATTCTGGCCCACCGACCTTATATTTGACACCTCTGCATTCTACTTTCACCTGAGTTAAATCTGAGTTTCGATGTCATGTTCTTGAGAGCGTTTAACCGTTTAACCCTCGCTTCTGTTAGAAAGAAGAAAAAAAAAAGCTGCATTGTTACATTTGGCGACATTAAACCGCTGCGAGCAGAGTAATGAGATTATTTCCACCGTGAGTGACGCTAATAACACGTTACTAACTCCTCCAACAGTAGAGAGGAGTCAGGTGTCGCCGCTGCATGCCTCCCTCCGTTCGCTCAACAATACACCGACACTCACCTGGTGACATCACCGGCTAACCTGCCCTCTGATTGGCTGTGGGGTCAGTGTGTGTGTGTGTGTGTGTGTGGGCGAGCGTGTGCCACCACTGGAGCGTTGTAAATGTGTTTCGTTGTGTTTGTACAAAGCGTTCCCGCCGGTTAGTGAAGTGTGAAGAAAGAGAGACTTGATATTTCCTCCTCTGTGTGTGTGTGTGTGTGTGTGTGTGTGTGTGTGTGTGTGTGTGTGTGTAAACCTGTATATTATAATTAAACTCAGAGGTTTGAATTGTCCTGCACATAGTTGTAATGTGAGGATCTTTTTGTGTCGTTTTCGCCCCTAAAACACCAAACATCACTGAACCCAACTCCATTCAAAAATCACACAATTTAACCCTTTACATCCTGTTCATATTCACACTCAGAATTATTCTCTACACTAATTCTCATTGATAAATTCACCATCAGTTTGATTAATATTATGGGAAAAAACACATTCACAATCACAGTTTTATGGTCCAGGAGAATATTTTATAGAATATGAAGAAAACAACATGTTTAAATGCTGATTTTTGGTCAAATTTGTACTTTTGCATATTTAAAAATGTGTATCAGCTGCACAAAAATAAAAAAATAATGAATTGCATTTCCAGTTTTTTTTATACTCTGGGTCATATTAGGAAAAGACTGGCTAAAAGAAATGTGTATATGGTGTTTTTACAGCTCTTTAATGTAAAATAACGGTCAAATTTGACCCAGAAGTATTTAAGGCTTAAGGAAAACATGTAATACATCAAATAACACAAACTCAGAGGGTTATTCTAGTCACTGATTTTACTTGATAAACATGTTTAATGTTCAATTTTCCTTTTATAAAGTCAATTTCTTTAATAAAAAAAACAGCTGATTACACCTCGGCACCACAAGTTAAAACATATTGAGCTGCTTCATGTTAATAAAATGATTTATGATGACTCAGCTCATGGTTTTAATGGCAGATTTCCAATATGAGTTGTGATATAGAAGGAATTCGTACTTATTTCTGTGGAATCCAATTCGGCCGACTGGATGAATTTGCAAAGGATGAAAATGGAAAGAAAAGAAAAGTCAATCCAGCTTTTTTCTGCTGTTTCAGCCGTTTTATCCACAATGACCAGATTACATTCAAAACATTGATATATTGAACATTGTAAAGTTATTATTTAAAGGTTATTATGAGATCAAATGAAGCAGTTTGAGGCCCATTGAACCAGCGTTGGGTTAAAGGTCAGTGATTCATACCTACAGTAGATGATTAAACATGATCTTCTGAAGGTATCGACCCTCCAATCTGAACATTTTCTCCTCTCAGTCAAACAGCAACGGGTCGAAGTTGTTTTTTTCTCTCCTCAGCAGGTTCCCGCCACACCACAAAACTAATCTGGTTTAATCCCAACAGGAATCCAGCAAACTTAACGCCTCTAAATCTAAAAATCTGACCACACAACTTTTCATTACTTCCATATTAGAGCTCGGAGCTAAGACGGCTCGGTTTATCACAGCAGTTAATGTCCCCAAAACAGCCCAAAATATCCCCGACGTGTGCACGCACCAACATTTACATAAAACACAAGGTCCTGCTGGCGCCCCCCGCAGGCCGCAGTGAGCATTACAACCACTGTTTATTTATTCTACATGTTAAATCAGTCTGGATGAACATCACAGAGGAGCTGATGGTCAGGAGAATATACTGAGTGAGGTGATAAAGAGTCAAAACTCACATCTGAACATACAGACTGAAGATATTATTATATCTGATATCAAACACCAGTTAAACCTCCTTAAATCTGCTTAAAAAACAGATAACAAAGTTAACAATCAGCAGCTTTTTACAGTAAATTCTCACAATAAACTACTTTAATCACACTTTTGCGATGCAGATTATTTCATTAGGCTGCAGTCAATTCAAATTTAACAATAATAACAAGTAATTACTGTGATAAAGGTTCAGCACCATGCAGTAATTTAGCCATCAAATATTGTAGTTTTACAGTAATTTTGTGGTTAACATGAAAAGACAATATGTTGCTGTGATATTATTGTGAATTTACAGTAATATCAGATAATAAATACAGTATCATATTGTAGTTTTACTGTATTTTCACAGTAATATTGTGTCTGGTTTGCTGTAGAAACACATTAATACATTACTGTTAAATAAATACAATAATTTACAGTAATATTTTTTACAGTGTAGAAGCTGAAGGTAAAAACTAAAGACTCAGGAGAGGATTTTTGTTGCTTTTTTTGAGAATATTATTATAAATATACATGGGGCAAAGACAAAAAGGAACAATTCAAACTACTGGGAACAAAACTCATACTGAGAGTTAGAGATCAACTAAAAAACTAAAAGACAAGACAAAGAAAACATACAGATAAATGTAAATGGGTCAATGACGTATAAGGACTTTCAACAACGCAATTGTAGAATAATAAAAACAAGCATATCTAATGCAGTAGTTCAAACATTCAGAATGTTGTGTACCTGACAATTCATATTACAATGTGAAAGTGATTTTAGTGGGTTTTCAAGATTAATTGGCACTGGCCTGAAAAAAAAGTCATGTGGTGCGACCATGATTTATCTTGAAATATCTTATATAAATAAAAGATTATCATTTACAAAAATAAAAATTAAAAAAAGCAAATACTTTGTTTCCAAACACTTTATATTACTGAAAACTTGAACAAAAAGATGTGAAGCGTGTTAAGTAAATTTATTTATTTCAAGATGAATCATGGTCGCACCACATGACTTTTTTTAAGGCCAGTGCCAATTAATCTTGAAAAACCCACTAAAATCACTTAATTTCACATTTATAATATGAATCGTCAGGTACACAACATTCTGAATGTTTGAACTACTGCATTAGATATGCTGGTTTTTATTATTCTACGATTGAGTTGTTGCAAATCCTTATACGTCATTGACCCAAATATGTAATCATGTCAGGCCGTTCTCTTTCACTGTTCGCCACCAAATGTTCCTTTTTTCTGTGTGTCTCAACACAACTTTCAAACTAATGCAATTAAATGGGAAAAACATTAGTTTTTTTATAATTTACATTTCTTGTCCTAACCACCGTCCAGGTCCTCATAGTGCTGCATGTCTCCATACTTCTCACAGTGTGAACTCACTTATTATACACTCAGAACATTAAGAGGAGTAAGTACAGAAGAAGAGATGTGAGACACAGTATGAGTATCTACCTGATCTAACACTGCAGGAGCAACTATGTGCAGATAATTACAGTTTAAAACGTCATAATTCATGTCGTCACTCATGTGAAACCTTCTAAAATCTGATGTCAGCAGTGTTGGAAGAAGTATTCAGATCCTTTAATGGAGTAAAAGTACTAATACAGCAATGTGAGAAGTACTGCATCACAAGTTAAAGTCCTGCATGGAAGTAGAAAGAAGCATCACATGGAAATATGACAGAGAAGTAAAAGTAAAAAAGAGCTTCAGTACTTTGAGATTTGAGTTACTTTGCAGCTCTGAGTGTCATCAGAGGACAAAATGTGGGACTCTGAGGGTGACGGCCGTTTTGTAAATCCTCTGTTTTACACACACACACACACACACACACACACACACACACACACACACACACACACACACACACACACACACACACACACACACACACACACACACACACACACACACACACACTCTCCTCTGAAAGACCAACGCAGACGCCTCAGAAACACCCAAACATGGAGCAGAAAAGGCCGCCGGCCGCTGTTGTGTCTGCAAACCAAACACTGCAGGGGGGGAGCGAGGGGGGGCAGGGGGGGGCTGGAGAGCTGCACCGAGTGTCTGAACTGCAGCCAAGCCTTGAGGGGCAACCAGCGCGCCAACAACGCCGGTCGGCATGGCAACAGTAGTAGTAGTAGTAGTCGTAGTAAAAGAGGAACTATTCAGAGCTGAATGTGGCGCTCAGTGGAAGTGCTTCAACATTAATCATCATGAGGTTTGTGGAAATTGGGGAAAGTTTCTGTAAAATTAGGACTTTATTTAGAGTATGAGAAGCTTTTTATAAACTGCAGAAGTTTTGGAAAGAGGTGATATATTTTAATTTGAAATAGGACTTTTTATATTAGAAGTGGGAACATTTCTGTAAAATCAAGATTTATGTCAGAAAGTGAGACAAGCTTCTTATGAACTGAGGATGCTGAGGAAAGAGGTGTTATTTTTATTTGAAAATAGGACTTTTTTTAGAAAGTGGAAACATTTTTGAAAAATTAGGAAATGTTTCGAGTGTGAGAAGCTTTTTATAAACTGCAGAAGTTTTGGAAAGAGGTGATATTTTAAATTGAAATAAGACTTTTTATAAGAAGTACTGTAGGGATGTTTTATCAGAAAGTAAGACATACTTCTTATAACCTGAGGATGCTGAGGACATTTTTAGAAAGAGAGAAAACTATTTAATAAAAAGGATGCTTAGGAAAGAGGTGTCATTTTTATTTGAAATTAAGACTTTTTTTTAATAAAGTGGGGACATTTTTAGTGAAATTAGACGTTTTGTAGATTGGGGACTATGAGAAAGTGAAGTGGGAACCTTTGTGAAAAATTAAGATATTTTTTAGAAAATGAAACAAGCTTTTTATGAACTGAGGATGCTTTGGAACAAGGTGTCATTTTTATTAGAAAGTGAGGACGTTTTTGTAAAATTAGGTCGTTTTTTAAAAAATGAGAGAAAACTTTTAATAAACTGAGGATGCATTGGAAATACATTTTTATTTGAAATTAGGACTTTTTTTAAGAAAGCAGGGATGTTTTACTAGAAATCTTTGTGAAATTAGGAGTTTGGTAGAGAGCTGCTACATTTCCGTAAAATGAAGATTTATTTTAGAAAGCGAGAAAAGCTTTTTAGAAACTGAGGATGTTTCGGAACGAGCTGACATTATTATTTGAAATTAGGACTATTTCAGAAAGTGTTTGAGGATTCAAATGTAGTTTTAGGGTTAAAGTTCGAATCAGGTTTAAGTTCAGAGACAATAGATAAATAAAGGGACATAAAGGGTTAACTGTAAGAAATTAAGTTTATTTAATAGATTAATTTTGCTTCAGAGACGAAAAAACATTCAAGAGAGAAAATAAACTTTATAGAAAACCAACATGAGAATGAAGTGATTATCTGTGTGTGTGTGTGTGTGTGTGTGTGTGTGTGTGTGTGTGTGTGTGTGTGTGTGTGTGTATGTGTGTGTGTGTGTGTGTGTTCAGCAGTGATGTTTCTTGTCGCCGTAGCGATGGCGCGAGGCCACAGTGTCCCACAGTGAGCACGCTCAGACCAGAGTGAAACCCTCCAATCGGAGCGCGGCTGCCACAGTTTTCCTGTCGCAGGGGGTCGCTGGCACCAATCAGCTCCTCAGATACCTGCCAATAACTCACACACACTCTCACACACACACTCTCACACACACTCTCACACACACTCTCACACACACTCTCACACACACTCTCACACACACTCTCACACACACTCTCACACACACTCTCACACACACTCTCACACACACTCTCACACACACTCTCACACACACTCTCACACACACTCTCACACACACTCTCACACACACTCTCACACACACTCTCACACACACTCTCACACACACTCTCACACACACTCTCACACACACTCTCACACACACTCTCACACACACTCTCACACACACTCTCACACACACTCTCACACACACTCTCACACACACTCTCACACACACTCTCACACACACTCTCACACACACTCTCACACACACTCTCACACACACTCTCACACACACTCTCACACACACTCTCACACACACTCTCACACACACTCTCACACACACTCTCACACACACTCTCACACACACTCACACACACACTCACACACACACACACACACACACACACACACACACACACACACACACACACACACACACACACACACACACACACACACACACACACACACACACACACACACACACACACACACACACACACACACACACACACACTCACACTTTGTTTACTACTTGTTGAGTCTGCAGCAGCCAATAACTCACACATACACACACTCTCTCACACACAGACTCACACTTTGTTTACTACTTGTTGAGTCTGCAGCAGCCAATCAGAGTTGGAGAAGCGGATCATTGAAGCTCCGTCTCTGATGTGATTAAAGGTTCATTTCACCTCCTCCAGCTGTTTGTTTTATGTGTCAGGTTTCATCACAGAGGAGGCGACAGAGTTTATATTCACATCTACAGACTCTGGTTCCTGTTTCTGTCTGAATGATCCACAAACCTCACAGGAAACAGTTTAAAGGCTTCACTCTTTGGTCTTTGTAGATTTGTAAAAAATGAATCCTCAGCATGATGCTCTAATGATTCTCCTTCTGAATCCACATCAAACTAAATCCATAAAGGCTGTAACGACTCAGAAGGTGCTGAACCCAAAAGCACCAATTCAGAGAGAAATCAAGTGTCAAAACAAAACAAAAACCAGGCTTCAAACTTAAAGGAGCTAACTAAACTATAAGAGAAAGATCCAAAAACACCTCTAACACAATCCTGGTAAGTGTCAGGCAGGATGAGAGCAGAACATGTGACTTTACAGAGACAGAGATGAACTAAGGAATGTAAACATGTAGCCGGTATCTAGAAACACTGATATATGTTCATCTGTTTTTGTCTTTAATCCAAACCAGAACTCTTCTTTTCAGATTATTTCTGAAAAAAACCCAAAACAACAATGAACCAAAGAAAAAGCAAAATATAATGCAGATTTCATCCATAGTGAAGAGTATACACATGTACATACAGCTTGGGAGAAGTGCAGTACACTATAATAAATAATGGTTCTTATCGTTCTACAGAGAACCAACACCGGCTGAAGAACCTCTTTATTTAAGGGACGGTTCTTTGCAGACTTTATGTGGTTCTTTAAAGTACTAAAAGTTATTTGGTGGCAGGTGATAGCATGTAATTAGGATTGCAAACACTTTTTGTCCCATATTTGAACATATTTAACATCTTGAAACTATCAGAACACCAAAATTTAAATGTATTATATTAGAAGATAAATGCAGAAAATTCTTACATTTAAAAAATATATTCATATTATCAAAGTGGTTGACGACTCATTATCTGATGTTTGACTAATCGATGTTAATCTTTGTGAAACATAAAACCAAACCTGTCTGTCGTACCAGAAAATGGAGGGTTTGCTTTAATCCATGTTTTGAGTTTATATTTAAAGGTTGTATAGTTGTTGCTCTCTAAACTAAATGGATAAACTACTGCAGAGGCTCTGACTGAAGAACCTGCTACACAGCGCCCTCTGGTGGCCGCTCTGGTTAACTGCTGCTGTCTGCATGATGAAGTGATTCAGTAGAAGAGAAGAAGAGTCTGTGTTGAACTATTGAAATTATCAATATTAAATAAATTATGTTTTTCTTGCTATGTGGCAGTGCTGATAGTTAAGGTAGTTTAAGCTTAAGGTAAAGTGTTTTTAAGGAGCTGACTGCTTATCTGCAGCTTGTGAAACAGTTGTTGGCTGCCTTCACTGTCATAATGGTCTATGACAGTTATACATTTTATTTTTGAAATTAATTTCATGTTCTCTCAAATTCTTATTTTTGTTTGTTTCATTTGGCACAAATCTAATTCCACAGTATTACACCTGTGCAGGTAGTAGCAGGTGTCAACGGTCCCGTCGGCATCAAAGTCTTTAAAAAAAAAAAAAGACCCCAAACCTGCACATTGTCTGTAAAGCTCATTGTGACACCAGCAGTTGCCTCACGTCAGACCCTAATACCCTTCATCTCCTGCCAGCCGGCAAATTACAGCTTCTGCTTTTAACCTTTTTAAACCGTCAGATCATCAGACACACTTAAACGCAGCGGTTTCTTTTTGAAGGAGGGACGCTGATGTCAGATTATCAGCGAGATGTTTTAAAGTGCTGCAGCGTTTAAATGTCACTCTGACAGAAAGTGTAACCGCTGTCAGAAAGCAGATTAAAGATCGACGTGAAGTCAGATAATCCACTGCTGTGTTCACACTGTGACAGTTTGTCTGTTTTATAATCTCTAAAATCTGACTCCAAACAGCAGGAGCACAGTTAAAGTACACGCTTAATGTAGTTAAAGTGTCATAAATCAGATTAATTAAATATTTAATTACACAAACACAAATTGACTTGTTTTTTCAACACAAAACAAAGAAGAACAAGATTATAACTCTTAACATATTTAATGAAAACGGTAATTTAATGAAGTGGTTCCTTCCTGTTTCCCTGCTAAATAAATCCACACCTACATTACATTAACCAGCAGGTGGCGCTCTCTGCAGGCAACATGAAGATGAGAGCTATTTTAAGTTGCTAGAGGAGTCAGTTTAATCACAAGATCCTGGAGAGAAACAGAAATACATAACTGCTGATTAATGTTTGAAGTTTGAGAATATAAATACACAATATGGTTGATCAAGTGTGTTAACTCAACTCTGTCTCATAAAAATTACACCTATACATGTTTATTAATACTTAAACCACAAATACAGTTAGAAAGAAAAGTGTCTGAGATTCATTCATCAAATCCTCCAAATTAAACTCCAGATGTGAGAAGTTTAGAGGGAAAAATCAGTATTTGGTGGAGCTGTTAACAACTCATAGACATCTGAAATGTGCTTTATGGTTTCATCTTTAACAATGTGTTGTATTTTAAAAGCTTGTTATATTATCCATTGTGTCAAATCTGCATCTGAAAAGTAACTAAAGCTGTCAGATAAATGTAGTGGAGTAGAAAGTACAATATTTCCCTCTGAGATGTAGAAAGTAGCATCACATGGAAATACTACAGTAAAGTACAAGTACCTCAAACTGTACTACAGTAAAGTACAAGTACCTCAAACTGTACTACAGTAAAGTACAAGTACCTCTATACTGTACTACAGTAAAGTACAAGTACCTCTAACTGTACTACAGTAAAGTACAAGTACCTCAAACTGTACTACAGTAAAGTACAAGTACCTCTAACTGTACTACAGTAAAGTACAAGTACCTCAAACTGTACTACAGTAAAGTACAAGTACCTCAAACTGTACTACAGTAAAGTACAAGTACCTCTAACTGTACTACAGGAAAGTACAAGTACCTCTAACTGTACTACAGTAAATTACAAGTACCTCAAACTGTACTACAGTAAAGTACAAGTACCTCAAACTGTACTGCAGTAAAGTATAAATACCTCAAACTGTACTACAGTAAAGTATAAGTACCTCAAACTGTACTGCAGTAAAGTATAAATACCTCAAACTGTACTACAGTAAAGTACCTCAAACTCTACTTCAGTAACTGTACTTTACTTCTTTCTGACTCTCAGATCAAACAAACCTTAAACATGGAGATCTTAACGTTGGAGATGCTCCTGAGGGCTCTTACGATGTCGATCCTCGGGATCGTCCAGTTGAGAGATTTTCTCATCGTCTTTGCTTTCGTCACCAGCTCGTCGTATTCCTGCCGGCCACATTTAATCAAAACGTGACACACAGCTCCACAGATGTGTGAATGAACGGTAACTTTGAGATAACTGAAGATGACCGACCTTTAATTCTTCAGAAAGTTCTTGTTTTAAGGATCTGACTCTGGCTCGTTTGCTCCTAATCTGCTCCTACAGGACAAACACTGTTCAACATTTCCTTTTTGATCGCAGGTTGAAATTAAAAAAGTGCAGACATTAAATCCTACCAGAATCTTCTTCGCAGCATTTAAGTCCTGTTTGCCGACGGCCAACGCCAGCCAGACTTTGTGGTTCTCCTCTTTGGACGCTTCTGCCGCTGCCGTCATTCGGGCCAAGAAGTCCGCGCCGCTGTCTTCGTACACCTTATAGAAGACGTCGGTGTACTTCTGGATGTTGTCCGCTTCTCTCTGAACCTGAAAAACACACGCTCAGTCTCAACTAACACCCTTCTGTTATTATATGAAATGGGTGCCATCCATCTATTTTCTGCTGCTTATCCAGGACCTTCTCCCCAGCAATGTTCATCAGTTCCTCCCAAGCTGTTCCCAGGCAGGTTCTGGTCTCCTCCCAGTTGGACGTACCTGGAACTCCTCTAAAAGGGGAGCATCCAGGAAGATCTAAACCTGAGCCCAGACACTCTCCGGAGAGAAGCTCATTTGGGCCGCTTGTATCCACCATCTCATTGTTTGGGTCACTAGACTGAGGGTTGGGACGTAGACCGACTGCTAAACTGAGAGCTTCACCTTCAGACTCAGCTCTTTCTTGACCAGGACAGTCCGGTACAACGCTTATTCTTCAATGTTTTTTTAAATGAAGTAATTATTTGTCCACTTAAATACACTTTAGGTGGATAAAATGTTTAATATTTATCTTTTTTTTGTGGTTAGACCATTTGACATTTTCAGGTGAACTTTACTATTGGTTAACAATGGTGGCTTGTTCATCTTGCCAACCCTTATTTAAAACCCTTATTTAAAACCCTTATTTAAATCAGGTTTTATTAATACAACAGCGTGAAGAAGGGCCAATATGCTTGAATTAAACTAAACAAATACTGACCATTCAAAAATCTCAATAGAAACATCACTAGTTCAAACATGCAACAGAATTTGATTTGCAAGTGTAAGTACAGAAGTTCGATGTGAGCACTTTACCTCCTTCAGATCCAGGTATTTAACGATGAGGCTTCCTCCCGTCTCCAGTATGATCCCCGAAAGCTCTGAACCGTACTGTTGGAAACATTATCACACGTTAAAAAAGAGAAAAGTTTATTAGGTCTTCTCTACATAGTTTTAGCCAACATTTAGAAAGTAGCATCACATGGAAATACTACAGTAAAGTACAAGTACCTCAAACTGTACTACAGTAAAGTACAAGTACCTCAAACTGTACTACAGTAAAGTACAAGTACCTCAAACTGTACTAGAGTAAAGTACAAGTACCTCAAACTGCACTAGAGTAAAGTACAAGTACCTCAAACTGTACTGCAGTAAAGTACAAGTACCTCAAACTGTACTGCAGTAAAGTGTTTTGACTAAACTAAACTTTTTTTCTTAATGATCTGTACCAAAGTGAATCCTCCTCTCTGTCAAATGTACCAACTAATGTACTAAAATTAACTGTTAAAAACTTGCACATTTCCAGGAAGCGTTTCTCACTGACACCTGAAATCTTTGTTAAACTGACGAAATTATCAGCTGAGTTAGCAAATATGAGCCTTAAAGACGCCTGCAGTCTGTTTCTCTTCAGTATTCTCACACCTAAATGATGATGATGATGGTGATGATGAAGGTGGCCTGACGTTCTCTGCTGCCTGAACTTTGCCTAAAAAGGCCCCCAAACTGAAGCAGAGTGGACCTTATAGTCACCTTATCAGGAAGCTGCTGGCGGCGCTCCTTCACGCTCTTCAGATGCTCCAACAGTTTCTGCCTCTCCTCCATGATTTTAGCGCTCTGCCTCCTCCTTTTCTCGTCCTCGTCGATTTGTTTCTTCCCAACGACAAACAGTTTCATGAGCACTTTGCTCATAAACCCCAAACATTAACCCCAAACATCTTCATATGAGAAGTCATTGTCATAGAACTGCATTCTATCAAAAGGCCACCAGGGGGCGACCGTTTTGGTGTCAAAAGGACTTCCGTCTCTATACAAGTCAATGGAGAATTCACCAACTTCTCACTTGATTTCTAACCTCAGTAAACGTTTTCAAAATGTGTTTATGGTCTCAATCGCTAGTTTAAAGCCTTCTTCAATGCAGTATGATGTTCATTTGGGACATTTTGGCCTCCCTGATTTTATATGTGACGATAAAGCAGGGTATGCATTAGGGCGTGGCTACGTGGTGATTGACAGGTTGATTGGTTCACAGGTTCAGGAGGGCGCCTCATGCTCCTCCTGATGCCCATATAAGTAGAATCCCTGTTTTATTTTTCCCAGAAGGCACCTGAAATTTTCAAGATGGCGCTGCTCAGATCCGATACTATTGGCCTCCGAGCAGCAGTCCACAAACCAATGGGTGACGTCATATATTTTACGTCCATTTCTTATATACAGTCTACGGTTGAAGTAGAACCTGACAACTTAGAGAAAGTAAAGGATAATGTTGTCAGGTGTGAAATATGTGGAGCAGAGTTTCCAAACATCTCGTACCTCCAGCTTCGCCTTCTCCGCTGAGACTTGCTGTTTGCGCTCCAGCAGCTCGTTGGTGCTGATCGCCAGCTGCTCCATTTCCCCCATGATGCCGTGGCAGCGTTGTTGGTGGGCGGTGTCGACCTGCTCGAATCCAGCTTCCATTTTTTTGATGTTCGCCTTAAACATGAGTCTTCTTTGCTTCAGATAGCGGGTTTCCATTTCTAGCATGAGAGAGAGAAAAATCACAGAGTTGATGATCGTACTTCAGCTGAAGGGTCAATGAGGGTTTTATTGTCTCCATGTGGTTTAATTTAAATTTAAAGGGTTAAAATGTGAAAATAAACGTATGAATAACTTGCACACATTCTTTTTTTGTGGACCCAGAATCAAATTTCTGCTTTTAATCCATTTAGAGAGAATATATTAGAGGATTATGGCAAAAATGTCTAAGTGGTGTAACCATAAAAACTTTGTACCAAATAATTCAACTTGCTTAAAAACAGTAAATAGTCAATAAAACACCATATCAACTAGTTTGGCATGATCTTACATTATAACTTTATATTAAATAAAGGTAATGGAATACAATTGTTCTACATATTACATTTACTCTGGTTACCATGGAGATCAGGAACCTGACTGCTTTACTTCTTTCTTTCTTGTTTATCTTTCTTTTGGTTTCTTTCCTCCTTTCTCCTACTTGTTCTTTCTTTCTTTGTTTTTTTCCTTTGTTCTTTCTTACTTTTTCCTTCTTATCTTCTTCCTTGCTTATCTTTCTTTCTCTCCTCCAACTTTGTGTTATTTCTTTCTCTTCTTCCTCCTTTCTATCTATCTATCTATCTATCTATCTATCTATCTATCTATCTATCTATCTATCTATCTATCTATCTATCTATCTATCTATCTATCTATCTATCTATCTATCTATCTATCTATCTATCTATCTATCTATCTATCTATCTATCTATCTATCTCTTTCTCATAAAACATGTAATATGTATCATTATTTTGTGGTTACACCATTTGACATTTTCAGGAGCATTCAGTCTTACTTTTGGTTTAAAAAATGATGCAAATGTCATTTCAAATGATATAAAACCAACAAAAATACTAAATGTACATTTTAACAAACCTGATGCTGCTTTTAACACTATTTATAACATATTTTTGAATTTCTCATCTTACTAACCCTTATTTATCATTGACTCTGAAACATTTACTTACCTCTGGCTCTGGTGGCGTAGCTGTCGGTCAGCTCCTCCAGCTCCTTCTGATGTTTCTGTGAGGAACATGTGAACAGACGCTTACTTTTAGAAATAAAACAAAAGACAGTTGAGTTTTTAAAAAATACACTGGACTCATTCTCACCTTCTTGATTTCAGTGATTAAGATTTTGTCAGCAGTCTCTTTGTCTCTCTGGTCGGTCTGTGAGCTGTGAGCTTTATCCAGCAGCTGAACCTCGGTCACCACGGACTCCACCAGCATCTCTGCCTTCACGGCGCAGTTACTCATCTTCAGCTCAGAGATCTCTTGTGCGTGAGCGGTCTGCACGGCCTTCAGCTCCTCCTCTCGCTCCTGGAAGCAACAGATCCAACAACACTGTACTGATGCTGCTATAATACACGTAAACAGGCTTAAAATTACGGAAATGTAGAGAAAATAGTATGTAAAATCTTATTATTCATATAAATGTAATATAATAAAGATTTACCATTGATAAAACATTTGATTTAAGATCATATTAAGTTTAATAAGAGTTTCACATTTTTAGATATTAGATATAAATTCACATTGTATTGCTTTAGTTTTTACATTTTGATGTCCCTCATTTTGTTACTATTCTTCCACCTCAACAGGATAAAGTTAGACACACAACACACAGGCGCCACCTTGTGGAATAATAGAGCTATTGCATTGACTTGATGGATGAAAGCAGTTATTTTATACAATTTAATGTTATATTTAAAATGTTCCCACAGAGAATTTAGACATATTTGCAGAGCTACTCCACTTCCTTTAAAAACACACAATACAAAATACTCTCATGCCTTTTATGATTATGTTATTTACCCATAGTGATAATTATGTTTATCATCTTTGCTCAGTAGTGTTGTTTCCCTCATTTTTTAATATCTAACATGTTACTGAATACATATTACTGTTTTTAATTCTTTTAAAATCAATATTTTTATATATATTTATTAAATAAATCATGATGTGGGATTATTTGGAGCACACATGGAGCTTATTTGGAGTCACAGTACAAATTAAACCCACTTTATTCATCAAATATCTTTATTTTATATTCCAACATCGACATGAACTAATGAATACATTTTAAATGAGAGATAAATGTTGCTTTATAAGAAATGATCTCCCTTATAAATCATGTCAGTATCCATGAAACACAGCTGGACTTAGATCTTAGTTAGTTAGTTAGGGAGGAAGGAAGAAAGGGAAGAAGGAAGGAAGAAAGGAAAAAGGGAAGGAATGATGGAATGATGGACAGAAGGAAGGAAGAAAGAAAGGAAAAAAGGATTGAAGGAAGGAAGGAAGGAAGGTAGGAAGGAAGGAATGATGGACAGAAGGAAGGAAGAAAGAAAGGAAAAAAGGAAGGAAGGAAGAAAGGAAGGAAGAAAGGAAGGAAGGAAGGAATGATGACAGAAGGAAGGAAGGTAGGAAGGTTAAAAGGAAAGGAAGGAAGGAAGGTGGGAAGGAAGGAATGATGGACAGAAGGAAGGAAGGTATGAAAGAAAAAAGGAAAGAGGAAGGGAAGGAAGGAAGGAAGGAGGGAAGGAAGGAAAGAGGGAAGGAAGGAAAGAGGGAAGGGAGGAAGGAAGGAAGGAAGGAAGGAAGGAAGGAAGGAAGGAAGGAAGGAAGGAAGGAAGGAAGGAAGGAAGGAAGGAAGGAAGGAAGGAAGGAAGGAAGGAATGAATGAATGAAAGTGGGAAGGAAGGAAGGAAGGAAAGTGGGCAGGAAGGAAGGAAAGTGGGCAGGAAGGAAAAAAGGAAGGAAGGAAAGTGGGCAGGAGGGAAGGAAGGAAGGAAGGAAGGAAGGAAGGAAGGAAGGAAGGAATGAAAGTGGGCAGGAGGGAAGGAAGGAGGGAGGGAAGGAACGAAGGAAGGAAGGAAAGATGGAGGGAACATTTACCCTAACAGCTGAAAACATTGGTTTCAACATTAGAAAAGTCATCAAATGTAATAAGTTACATTACTTTGATGAAGTCATTGAAATAGTTACATTACTTATTACATTATAAATAGAGTAACTAGTAATCTATTACATTTCCACAGTAACCTTCAGAACCCTGCTTTTATGTAGTTGAGGGAAGGAGACCAGAAGTCCTATTTATAAAACTATATACTGTTCTCACCAGGTTATAGGGGTGTGTGTGTGTGTGTGTGTGTGTGTGTGTGTGTGTGTGTGTGTGTGTGTGTGTGTGTGTGTGTGTGTGTGTGTGTGTGTGTGTGTGTGTGTGTGTGTTTACTCTCTTCTCTTCTTCGTGGCGTCTCTTCCTCTCCAGCTTGTCCCGGAGCATTTCTCTAGCTCTGGACCGGGTCTCCTCCGTCTCTCTCATGGTTTTGTCCAGTGAGCTTTGAGCCATGTCCATCTGCATCTTATTGTGCTTCTCATGTCCAGGAGACTCGTCCAGCTCCTTCTGGAGGTTATAACATTCCTCCCACAGCTGCAGGGAAGAGATGTTTGTGTCAGTGTGTCAGCCATTATTAGATCCCTTCATCATGTTTACAATGGAAGTGAAGGAGGACTAAACCCACAGTCCTCCTTCTGTGGAAACATGGATTTAAAAGTTGATCTGAAGCTAATATGAAGCTTCAGTCGTCTGAATGAGTCAAATCAAGTAGATATGTTTCACCATTATAGTCTTTTTAGTTTCAAAGTCCCTCTTTTTGTTACTTTACACTGTTAAAAAAAACAACAACCCATAAAGCTGTAAAACACCCATCTCGTATATATACACGGTCGCCCATAAAGTTGGAATCATTTAGTTTTCAGACACATTCCTCTTTTTATTTTCTATTTATACACATCAGTAATCACCTTTGACCAGGTATAATGAGACTGATCAATACAATTTTGAGAATAAATACACTTTATCTATCAAGAATAAATCACATTGACACAATCATTTCATGAGAAGAGGTAAAAAATATTTTATTCCAACTTTATGGGCGACCGTATATACACACACACATAGTAATTCTGTATAATTGAAATCCATCTGATTGTCTTAATTTAAAATGTTTAATTAAATTGTCCACCTATCAAAAAACTAAAATGTACTAATACTGCTATAATACAAATAAATCAGGCTTAAAATGACAGAATTATTTTATACATTAAGTTTAATAACATTTTATGTAAAATCTTCTTTATTCATATAAATTTAATATAATACAAATGATATATCATTAATAAAACATTTACACTTCTTTTTTTTAATGTTGAAATATGGTTTTAAAACAGGTAATCAGGATTTACTTAATTTAAGATCATATTAAGAGCTACGCATTTTTAGATGCTTATAATACTTATGTACTTTAACACTTTAAGAGGGTAAATGTTAAACCTAGTCTGATGCTTTTTAACTGCAAATTCAATTTATTTCAATGTTTGGTTCTTTCAGGTTAACAGTAGCTCATCAGTGTGAAATCTGTTGTATTTAACCTTTAAAGTTTCAACATAAACACATTTATAATAGATGGTTCAGACCTCTTCTTTAGACTTCTCTTCCAGATCTCCTCCAGTCTCCTTTCTCTCATTTTTGTTTTTTGTTTGAGCTTTCGGCTGGAAATAAATAAATTAATTAAAGATTAGTCGATTGATTTAAAGAGCACTGAGAAATACAATCAAATGAAAAAAAACAGACATTATGTTACAAGGATCAAAGGGGAATTAATGAAAGAGAGAGAGAGAGAAAATAAATAAAAGTATAGTTTTATATATTTGTGATGAAGAAAAGAGACGGTTTAAAATATACATCAGCTGGGACTGTTTCATAGTTTAGGACCAACAATGAAAAATTTAATTAACACGATAAAAAAAAACTCAATTATACTCAACTGATAAAAACTTACAGTAATAATAAAGTTTACTCACCATGTTGAAATGTTTGAATATATTTCTTCCACTCAGAAAAACTAAATGCTGAGGTTAAAAAAAAATAATTAAATTTCAAATTCAGTCTGGCTAAATTTGAAAAAGGGGCGTCGTCATGGTAACTGCATCACATTACATAATTCTATTGTTTAAATGATTCTTTACATTTTGGTAAAAAAAACAAAAACCCTCTGTTAATACAAATCATAGTATAATCAAGCTCATAATACTTATGTACTGTTATTGTAATACTTTACATTAAATTACTTTAGACTGTCGCTCTGTCTGATTATCATCGGTCATCTGTGAAGCTCTTTAAAATGCACTAACCTGTATAAAAAGGTGCTGCACTATTCAAGCTTCATTGGTTGATTTAACCATCCATCCATTTACTGCCACTTATCCAGGGCCGGGTTGCAGTGGCATTAGGCCGAGCACAGAAACCCAGACCTCCATAACTATGCTCATCAGCTCATCAGCTCGTCCTGGGGAGATACAGTATATACTCCCTCCAGTGTGTCCTGGGTTTCCTCCCAGTTGGACCTGGAACACTTCTAAAAAAGAGGCGTCCAGGAGGATCCTGACCAGGAGCCAAAACCACCTCAGCTGGCTCCTTTATATGTGGAGGAGCAGTGGCTCTACTCCTGATCCTATCTCTAAAGCTGAGCCCAGAAACACTCTCTGCTTTTATCCACGATCTCATTGTTTGGGTCACTACCCGAAGCTGGTGAGCATAGGTGAGGGTTGGGACGTAGACTGACTTCACCTTCAGGCTCAGCTCTTCCTTCACCAGGACGGTCCAGTGATGCTGCCCCGATCCACCTGTCAAGTTCACTCTCCACCTCAGCAGTGACTCCCTCCCAACCCTGATGGGGGGGGAAGTCCACCTTTTTCCTGCAGAGAACACCATGGCCTCAGATTTGGAGGTTGACTCTCATCCTGACTGCTTCACATTCAACTGCAAACCGACCCAGTGCCTCAGAGACCAAGGACTGCCCTGATGGAGCCCAACACCCACTGAGACCAGGTCTGACATACTGCGGTTGTATAGGGACTGAATGGCTCACATCAGCGACCCTGGTACCCCAAACTGTCCCGAGGGCACGGTCATAAGCCTTCTCCAAGTCCACAAAGCACATCTAGACTGGATGTGTGAAGTCCCATGCCCCCTCCAGTAACCCTACAGGGTGAAGAGCTGGTCCACTGTTCCACGGCCAGGACAGAATAGTCTCACCAAACTCCTCCCACACCCGGGTTATTGCTTCAACCACCGCCTTATTGGCCAACTGGTCCCCATCTGCTGCTTCCAGAGACCCCTGAGCCAGCCAGGACCTAAAGGCCTCCTTCACCGCTGGCGTCCACCAGCAGGATCCCAGCTTGCAGCTCTGAACAGCTGCAGCTGGACCCACGACTGAGGACCTGAACATGGTCCAATGAGACACAGGTGCAACACATTAGGGCGGGGCAGCTAATCACACAGGTGGGAAACACATGAGGGCAGGAAGTGAAGGACCTGAAAAGAGACAAGAGGTGAGTATCAAAATAAAACAGGAAACATAAGACAAGAAACATTATAGGAGAAACACGAAGTAACTAAACTAACAGATTGTTGTGTGACCGTTTAGTGTCACAGAGAACGAAAGAAACCAGAAAATATTCACATTTAAGAAGCTGAATCAGAAAACTTTGACTTTTTTTTCTTTTTCTCCAAAGAATCAAAACAATTATCACTTTAACAGTTGTGTCAGCTAATCAATTAATCCAGTAATCATTGCAGTTGTAGTATTTATTGTCTGTTGTGTGTCCTACATTTAGTTTTAGTTTTAGAATTTCATGTGTCAAACTGCCTCTGGTGGTCTAACATGTTGAGCTTCACCTGTACAGTTTGGGTTCATGCTGAATGAAGAGGGAAGCTACAGTATTTCTTTCATGCCTCACCAAAGACTGTAAAAAAAATAATGGACATAGCCCACCGTGGCATCACCCATTGGTCTTTGGACTTCCGTTCTGCAGGGTTGGTGCTAGTATGGAGGGCCAGAGGGACGGGGGAGGGGTGCAATGTAAAGTTTCTAAAAGTCTGCCAAAAAAGAGTTTCTGACAGAGATTTCAGCCGTATCTGACTACGCTCAGGTGAATCAAATGTTGAACTGAAACATGAAATGTGATCATTCTGCATAATCTTTCATTAAAGGAGAGGAGGAAGAGTTGAAGACTATGTTTATTATTGTGGACCAGCATTGCGAAACTGTGATTAAAAGAACTGGACGTATAAAGAAGCTAAAACTGGTGTGATGTGTTCAAACCTGTTTACTCTACTACAGATGAGGTCTGTGCTGTCTGTAGCTGCTCTACAGTTTTTCTATTTCGGCACATAAAAAGGCTGCTACAGTAATCCAGGCCAAATTCCAGTGATTCTTTATTTGATAAGAACATGTTTGTACAAATCTGCTCAAAGTTTAAATCAGAGTCAAACACACTGAGATTTCTTGAAACAGGCCTGTAAAGAACTCAGCATACTAAATGTTGCCGGTATTTAAACATGGCGGGGTTTGATTTTCTGTAGGACGTCGCGCTTCCAGTGATGACCCTCTCTGACCAATCAGCGGCCAGCAGTGTGTCTATGTCACATTTTAGTACCGGCTTGGCTCGCTTGGAACTTCACCAGAGCAGGTACTAAAAAAGTACCAGGTACCAGGTACTTTCCCAAGTGGAAACACAAAAAGAACCGAGTCGAGTCGAGGCGAGTCGTGCTGGAACTGTGTAGTGGAAAAGCGCCATACGGTCAGATGGCTTGAAGGAGGCAGATTGCTGTGTGCCGTCAACAAGGAAACACCACGTCTACCAATCATGTGACCTGATGGGAGAATATAAAAAAGAACATAAAACATCATAAAACCACAGTATAACTGCAGCACACATCACTGACCTGCTCCAACATTTTGATTGTGATACAAATTCAATAAATCAGCCTGTTGGAAAAGTGAACTGATGTGTGTCTGCAGCTGACAACAAGTTATCTGAACATGTAAAACAGTTTAGCTGTTCGTGTGTGAGTCTGTCAGACTTTTCATTTTAAGGGACGACATGTAGAGGTAAAGATTTAATGCACAGAGTAACCATTGCCCAACCAATGAGCGATCAGACTTCATGATTCAGCTGATAAAGATTTATACTGTCTGTTGATGTTTGACTTCACTTGTTCCAAAGTTCAGATCTGCTGTTCTGTGATCACATTTCCTTAAAGAAGACTTCAGATTAAAGATGAACACAGAGAGATGAGACCTTAAAAACCTCCTGCTGTGAGTTACATGTTTCTTCTTCCTCTGCTTGTTTAAATGTTGATGGCACTATCGCTGGCTGGTTGAAGCTGCTGATATATTTCACCTTAACTCATCAGCTTCGTTCAGATGATTTTCAGCATCTAAAGGAAACGTAGCCAACAGTTTTCATCATGTTTGTGTAAAAGTTACCTTAAAAGGTTTGTAAAAGTTTGTATTTATTACTGGACTGAATTTTTCTGACATTTTAGTCTGTCACAGCTTAATAAATAATAATGTACACTGATATCAATATTACTACTGTAGTGCCCATTGTTCTACTATGATAGCAATATGTAAACTTTCACTGACTGCTAATACTATAAAATGAGTTATATGAGTATGAACATGTAATATACAGTATGTACTCCATATAATATGAAGATTAGACTCATCTTTTGGGTCATTTTCAAATGGTTCAGCACCCTGCCCAACAACTGAACCTGGCTGTTAAAGGGTTTGGGTACGATGACATTCATTGTACTAAACTTTAGATAAATAGGCGTGTGAGTTATTGACTGTTGTTTTTGTTAAATTGTTTCTTGAAGTCAGTAATTGTTTGTTTGATTCATTTAATTCGTCGTGGCCATATCAAAGGTCACCTCATTCAGTCATCTTGAACCTTATTAACATAATTAAAGTTATTATAATAACTAATCTACTGTTGCAACAGTCCACAGTCCAACAGAAAGAGTTTGTTTAAAAGGTGGGACGGTTAATGATTAGGTAATAAAAGCCATATAATAATATACTATGAAATATTTTAATAGAAGGTGATTGAAATACTGTTGAAAACATCTTTTCATTCATATTCAGTTATTTAATCAGGCAAATGAAAAGTCAGTGGAACATTCAGAAACTAAGTTATTAAACATTAAAGCTCAGTGAAAGTCTTTAAATAGTTTGTTACTTTGGCTCCATCTGGTGGTGGAATGAATAATGACAGGATGTTAGACAGCAGTGCAGACCTGTGTGATGTGCAGCTGGTTGTAATGAATGAGCATGTTGTTGTGTTTGTGTGAAGGTGTTTCTCTGCTATGGATCAGTGTGAGGACAGAGAGGAGGGAGTCCCTCCCTCTAAAAGCTCTCTGTGTGGGGAACATGACAGCCAGACCAAAGCTCAGAGGTGAGATGAGGATCTCTAAGTGTCCATCACTGTTCTCCACTCACATTACTCCACCATCATTATTCACACTCACTGTCACATCTGACACTCAACTACTGAATAATAAGTCACAATAACTCAGAATGAACTACTAACTTTGTGAGTTAACAAAGAGCTCAACCACTGATTAGTCAACTAATCAACTAAGATGAGACAGCATCTTTCATCAGATGACATTTTCTTCTTACTGATTTTCATTCAGTTTCTAAAACTTCAGCTGCTGACAGTCTGCTCAAAATTCATCTTTTTAATCTCTTTGATTTGTTAATTGTTTGTTTGTATCAGGATGCAGCAGCAGAGAGCAGACTCTCCTGAACCCAGCTGTGTGTCCATGAAGAGTGACTGGTCTATGGGTCGTCCTATTAAGTTTAAAGATGGACAACCTGCTGATGGAAGGTAAGAGTGGTGCTCGAGTGGTTAGAGCTCATGCCATATAATCGCAGCGTCTCTCTCCCTGTTTCTTGTTGGCCTCTCTGCCAGACTGTCTGAATAAAGGCAAAATAAATCTTTAAAAAAACAAAACAAAACAGAAATCATGACAGTCGCCCCGTCAAGGGACAGCTCCCAAATGTCCCTCCAGGCTGGTCAGGAGGGAGAAAACAAAGAGGAGAAAGAAGGCAGAACAGATGGGCAGGACCACTCTGGAGGGTGTAAGATTTGCTTAGGGCAGAAACTTTGGTGACCAAGGCATCGGATAAAAGCCATGTAGAAAGGAGACCAAGAGGCAGGGGGACCTCAGAAGGATGGCTGACATTTTGGGAGCTGGCTAGGTGTCTTTGGAGGCACTGGACAGCAGAGACTCAGTGAAGCTGGGCAGCAGTACTTTGGTGTTAACAGCATGCTTTTTCACTTCTTTATTCATTCTAGGATGCAGCAGCGGAGAGCAGACTCTCTTGTACCCAGCTGTTTGTCCATGAAGAGTGACTGGTCTATGGATCGTCCTATTAAGTTTAAAGATGGGCAACATGCTGATGGAAGGTAAAAATTCATAAATTAAGGGTTATCTGTTTGGGCTGAATAAACCTCCTGTGTTATGTGGGGCAGAGCAGGTGAACCCGGCACAAACACCACAGACAGGTTAAATGGAAACAGATTTAATGCCCAAAAACCAACAGACAGGCTTACAGACCATAAAGGGAAAGCAGTTCAAATAATGTTGAAACCAGCAGGAGTAACAGGTAACAAGAGGATTCTAGACAATCTAGTTGTCTAGAATGAAAGAAACTGAGTGAGAGCAGTATATGTAGTGAGGAGCTGATGAGGGAATTACACAGTAGCAGCAGGTGAGCAGGTGTGTTTGAAACTGAAGGCAGGGACAGAAAGAGACAGGACAACACAAACAGAGCTTAAACATGAATCATGACAGTCGCCCCCTCAAGGGACAGCTCCAAAATGTCCCTCCAGGCTGGTCAGGAGGGAGAAAACAAAGAGGAGAAAGAAGGCAGGACAGATGGGCAGGACCACTCTGGAGGTTGAAAGAGTTGCTTAGGGCAGAAACTTAGGTGACCAAGGCATCGGATAAAAGCCACATAAAAAGGAGACCAAGAGGGATGGGGACCTCAGCAGGGGTGGCTGTCGTTTTGGGAGCTGGCTGGGTGTCTGTGGAGGCACTGGGCAGCAGAGACTCAGTGAAGCTGGACAGCAGATCTTTGGCGTTAACTGCATGCTTTTTGTACTTCTTTATTCATTCTAGGATGCAGCAGCAGAGAGCCAGCTGTTTGTCTATGAAGAGTGACGGGTCTATGGATCGTCCTATTAAGTTTAAAGATGGGCAACATGCTGATAGAAGGTAAGAATTTAAAAATGGTTGGTTGGCTGTTTGGGCTGAATAAACCTCCTGTGTTATGTGGGGCGGAGCAGTTGAACCAGGCACAAACACCACAGACAGGTTCAATGGAAACAGCTTTAATGCTCAGAAACCAACAGACAGGCTTACAGACCATGAAAGGAAAGCAGTTCAAATAAGGTTGAAACCAGCAGGAACAGGTAACAAGAGGAACAGGAACAGACAGGAACAGCATCACAATCTAGTGTCTAGAATGAATGAAACTGAGTGAGAGCAGTATATGTAGTGAGGAGCTGATGAGGGAATTACACAGTAGCAGCAGGTGAGCAGGTGTGTTTGAAACTGAAGGCAGGGACAGAAAGAGACAGGACAACACAAACAGAGCTTAAACATGAATCATGACAGTCGCCCCCTCAAGGGACAGCTCCCAAATGTCCCTCCAGGCTGGTCAGGAGGGAGAAAACAAAGAGGAGAAAGAAGGCAGGGCAGATGGGCAGGACCACTCTGGAGGTTGAAAGAGTTGCTTAGGGCAGAAACTTTGGGGACCAAGTCATCGAAAAAAGCCACGTAGAAAAGAGACCAAGAGGAAGGGGGACCTCAGCAGTATGGCTGACGTTTTGGGAGCTGGCTGGGTGTTTGTGGCGGCACTGGACAGCAGAGACTCAGTGAAGTTGGGCAGCATATCTTTGGTGTTAACTACATGCTTTTTCACTTCTTTATTCATTGTAGGATGCAGCAGCAGAAAACAGACTCTCCTGCACCCAGCTTTGTGTCCATGAAGAGTGACCAGTCTATGGGTGGTCTTGTTAAGTTTACAGATGGACAACCTGCTGATGGAATGTAAGAATTTGACATCCAGTAATCAGAGCAGCATTTACAGGAGTTCATTTTGTCATCATGAAAGAACATCTTTAATAAGCTGTGTGCAGATTTGAGTCATTAAATGTCCTTAAACGTGATGTTTTCTCCACAGAGTTCAGCAGCAGAGCTCAGAGGTTCCCAGTGATCAGTCTGCACAGCAGCATCTAACACAGCTGGACTCCATATTTATGGTGTGTACATGTACAAACACACCTTTTACTATTAACTCCATCAACCCCAGATGAAATACTAAAGTAGCATTCAGGTCCTAACAGTTTCCATGCTGCTCTGTTTAGACCAGCAGGCCTTCAGACTGACACATGAATCACATGTTGTGTTCTACTAGTTTAAATTAAATGTTCACTTTATCTTTCTGTTCCAGCTGCTGGAGGAGAACATCGTCACTTTTGTGAAGAACGAGCTGAAGACAGTCCAGAGGGGTCTGAGTCCAGATGACCCAGAATGCTTAGAGAGTCAGGATGAGGAGGTGTTGGACGGTGAGGAAGAAGAGCAGAGGAGGAGCAGCAGAGAGGCATTTCTGAAGATCACAGTGCACTTCCTGAGGAGAATGAAGCAGGAGGAGCTGGCTGACTGTCTGCAGAGCAGTAAGAGGATTTTAACAGATTTAACATCATGGAGAGGAAATGGAGGCAACATGGGAGAGGTTTATATTTCAAACTCTGCTGTAAATATGCTGCACACATCTGCATCAGATCAGAGGCTGTTTGTCCTCCACTGATGTGCTGAATGAAACTGATGGAGGAGGAAAAACTACAGACACACTTACATGTTCAGATTTCTAGACTTTCTGTAGGATCCACTCACTGATTTCATTTGTTGTTTGTTCATTCAGGAAATCCTGCTGCAAAGTGTCGATATAAACTCAAGTCTAACCTGCAGAAAAAGTTCCAGTGTCTGTTTGAGGGGATCGCTAAAGCAGGAAACCCAACCCTTCTGAATCAGATCTACACACCGCTCTACATCACAGAGGGAGGGACTGCAGAGGTCAATGATGAACATGAGATCAGACAGATTGAAACAGCATCCAGGAAACCAGACAAACCAGAAACAACAATCAGACAAGAAGACATCTTTAAAGCCTTACCTGGAAGAGATGAACCAATCAGAACAGTGATGACAAAGGGAGTGGCTGGCATTGGGAAAACAGTCTTAACACAGAAGTTCACTCTGGACTGGGCTGAAGACAAAGCCAACCAGGACATACACTTCACATTTCCATTCACTTTCAGAGAGCTGAATGTGCTGAAAGAGAAAAGGTACAGCTTGGTGAAACTCATTCATCACTTCTTTACTGAAACCAAAGAAGCAGGAATCTGCAGGTTTGAAGAGTTCCAGGTTGTGTTCATATTTGACGGTCTGGATGAGTGTCGACTTCCTCTGGACTTCCACAACAATGAGATCCTGACTGATGTTACAGAGTCCACCTCAGTGGATGTGCTGCTGACAAACCTCATCAGGGGGAAACTGCTGCCCTCTGCTCGCCTCTGGATAACCACACGACCTGCAGCAGCCAATCAGATCCCTCCCGAGTGCGTCGGCATGGTGACAGAGGTCAGAGGGTTCACTGACCCACAGAAGGAGGAGTACTTCAGCAAGAAGTTCAAAGATGAGGATAAGGCCAACACCATCATCTCCCACATCAAGACATCACGAAGCCTCCACATCATGTGTCACATCCCAGTCTTCTGCTGGATCACTGCTACAGTTCTGGAGGATGTGTTGAAAAGCAGACAGGGAGGAGAGCTGCCCAAGTCCTTGACTGAGATGTACATCCACTTCCTGGTGGTTCAGTCCAAACTGAAGAATGTCAAGTATGATGGAGGAGCTGAGACAGATCCACACTGGAGTCCAGAGAGCAGGAAGATGATGGAGTCTCTGGGAAAACTGGCTTTTGAGCAGCTGCAGAAAGGCAACTTGATCTTCTATGAATCCGACCTGACAGACTGTGGCATCAATATCAGAGCAGCCTCAGTGTACTCAGGAGTGTTCACACAGGTCTTTAAAGAGGAGAGAGGGCTGTACCAGGACAAAGTGTTCTGCTTCGTCCATCTGAGCGTTCAGGAGTTTCTGGCTGCTCTTCATGTCCGTCTGACATTCATCAAGTCTGGAGTCAATCTGCTGGCAGAAGAACAAACAACATCCAGGAGGTCTAAAATCTTTAAAGACAAACATGAAGCAACGCGTTTCTACCAGAGTGCTGTGGACAAGGCCTTAAAGAGTCCATATGGATGCCTGGACTTGTTCCTCCGCTTCCTCCTTGGTCTTTCACTGCAGACCAATCAGACTCTCCTACAAGGTCTGCTGACACAGACAGGAAGTAGCACACAGACTAATCAGGAAACAGTTGTGTACATCAAGACGAAGCTCAGTGAGAATCTGTCTGCAGAGAGAAGCATCAATCTGTTCCACTGTCTGAATGAACTGAATGATCGTTCTCTAGTGGAGGAGATCCAACAGTACCTGAGATCAGGAAGTCTCTCCACAGAGGAACTGTCTCCTGCTCAGTGGTCAGCTCTGGTCTTCATCTTACTGTCATCAGAAAAAAATCTGGACGTGTTTGACCTGAAGAAATACTCTGCTTCAGAGGAGGCTCTTCTGAGGCTGCTGCCAGTGGTCAAAGCCTCCAACAAAGCTCTGTAGGTGCACACAGATCTATCCAGATTAATGTAGTTTAAGCTTTGCTTCATGAAGAAAAGTAATGTTTGCAATTATTTTGTTTTGCTGATTCTTCTTCAGGATGAGTGACTGTAACCTCTCAGAGGGAAGCTGTGCAGCTTTGTCCTCTGTTCTCAGGTCCCAGTCCTCTAGTCTGAGAGAGCTGGACCTGAGTAACAACAACCTGCAGGATTCAGGAGTGAAGCAGCTTTCTGCTGGACTGAAGAGTCCGCACTGTGGACTGGAAACTCTCAGGTCAGGATTTAACTGTCTGTTAAAGTTTACCCACCAAGCTTTTAATGTCTTTATATATTGTATCTGTGAATTAACGTATTAAAATACTTCCCCAGACTGAGTGACTGTAACCTCTCAGAGAGAAGATGTGCAGCTCTGTCCTCAGTTATCAGCTCCCAGTCCCCTAGTCTGAGAGATCTGGACCTGAGTAACAACAACCTGCAGGATTCAGGAGTAAAGCAGCTTTCTGCTGGACTGAAGAGTCCACACTGTACACTGGAAACTCTCAGGTCAGGATTCAACTGTCTGTTAAAGTTTATCCACCAAGCTTTTATTGTCCTTATATAATGGATCTGTGAATTAATTTATTAAAATTCTTCTCCAGAGTGAGTCACTGTAACCTCTCAGAGAGAAGCTGTGCAGCTCTGTCCTCAGTTCTCAGCTCCCAGTCCTCTACTCTGAGAGATCTGGACCTGAGTAACAACGACCTGAAGGATTCAGGAGTGAAGCAGCTTTCTGCTGGACTTGAAAGTCCACCCTGCGGACTGAAAACCCTCCGGTCAGGATTCAACTGTCTGTTAAAGTTTACCCAACAAGCGTTTATTGTCTTTATATATTGGATCTGTGAATTAACTTTTTAAAATTTCTTGTCCAGACTGAGTGGCTGTAACCTCTCAGTGAGAAGCTGTGCAGCTCTGTCCTCAGTTCTCAGCTCCCAGTCCTCTAGTCTGACAGATCTGGACCTGAGTAACAACGACCTGCAGGATTCAGGAGTGAAGCAGCTTTCTGCTGGACTTGAGAGTCTACACTGTGGACTCGAAAGTCTCAGGTCAGTTTTATCACGTATATGTAAAGTAACATTTTGGCTTCCCATCAGTGTCTGCTTTAAATGACGAGTTTATGATACCAAAAGATTTTGTGTACTGTCTGTGACAAGTGATGTAACATCAAGTATATAGAAGTAAAACTCCTTCCACGCCAACATGTGAGTCAGGATTTATGTTTCTGTCATTTAATGTTTAATTGTTGAATTAATTCATGAAAAGTCAAATACAAATACAGTTCTGTCAGGAACACACTTGTCATAGATCAAACCATGTATTGCCACAAATGGAAATAAAGTGTTGCTTGTCCCTGAAAGCTCCACTCTAAGATGCTTCCTGGATTAGCCAGCAGCATGCTGAGCCAAAAACAGAGAATGCAATTTAAAACCTCCATGCAGAGTGGGCCAAAAGCAAACATGAATTTCAGATTGACCCTTGAGCCATGGTTGAACCTGAACCAGAAAGGTGGAGGCAAACTTTGCCAGCAACAGTGTGAGCAACACTGTAACAAGATCAGTGTAGATGGGAATCATATTTAAAAGAGACTGCCTTGTTGTGAGAATGGCTGTGTTTGGTGTGTGACTGATAAGATATGGGGATTCAATCAGTCTGTCAGCTGATTACAGCTGGAGCGCATGATGTCCGTCTCCTGCATGAACAAACACAATGCTTCATAAAATACACAACACAAAATTATTGTCATGTTCTCTGCATGCAGGTTACTATAAATAACAGATCTGCTGCTCAGGAAATATTCAACATGATTTTCTTTACATTTGAATTTTTTTGTGGAAAATACAAATTAAATGTTTAAACACTGAATTAAATTAAATTAAAATATGATGAAAGACACTAAGATAATTGTGATCACAAAGTGAACATTATTGGAATGAAACATAAGAACCATGTTAAAATCGAACAATATTTAACTTTAAAGGCATTTCTTCTGCCAATATGAATCAGACTGCAGCCTCCAGCAGGAACATTCTCTCAACTTTCTCTCCTACTACTAACCTAAAATGTATCTGCATGACACCAACATACAGGGGGGGGGGGGGGCCTGAGTGTGAACATAAAGGCCTGAAGGACAAAATCCTGTTTACTGAGTTGAGAATGTTTTTAAGCTCATTAGATTTAACTGTTGTGTGTTGTGTGTGTGTTCAGTCTGTCAGGATGTCTGATCACAGAGGAAGGCTGTGCTTCTCTGGCCTCAGCTCTGCGCTCCAACCCCTCCCATCTGAGAGAGCTGGACCTAAGATACAATCATCCAGGAGACTCAGGAGAGAAGCTACTGTCTGCTGGCACTCTCAGGTATGGACAGATGGACAGACACTCTGACTAACTGAGGGACTCTGGTTCATGTTTAATGGTGGATATGAGTGAAGGTGTATGAAGCTGATTGTGTCTTTGTCTCTTCCTCCAGGATGGACCATGGTGGACTGCAGAGAATGAAACCTGGTCTGAGGAAGTGTGAGTGTGTTTTCAGTTTGATTCATGAGAACTTTGAGAAAAACTGGATGAAATATGTAAAAGAAGTGAAAAAATGTCAAAATGATGGAAAATGTTTTGGCAGAAATGGGCGTGGCCTAAACTGACATTTATCTTGAACCAATGAATCCATGAAACAGAAATTTCCTTCTGTACATCACAGTTCAGGAGTTAAAAGAGAAATGTTTTATAAATGTCCACATGGTGGCGCTACCTGCTCCAAAATGTCCCTCATGTCCTTCACTTTACACCAAACTTGATGAAAAACATGAATATCACTGAATATCACTGTCATGTTGACTGTTCATGTTCCAACTGAACTGTTGAATTTACATTCAGACAAACATCAGACGCAGCTGGAATCAAGTTTAACTTTGAAAAACATTTTCATCTAAAGGTCCACTTACTCTGTATGTCCAAAGCTTTCAGTCACATCTCATGATCTTCCTCAGTTGTCATGGAGATGGTTTAAGTTTGAATGGTTTCAGTAAAGTAGTTAATAAATCAACAGATGATAAACTGCAGCTGTGTTGTGTCTCGTTCTCTCCATCAGATGTCTGTGAACTGGAACTGGATCCAAACACAATGAACAGAGAACTCAAACTGTCTGACAACAACAGGGAGGTGACATTTGTGAAGGAGGTTCAGTCATATCCTGATCATCCAGACAGATTTGACTCCTGTCCTCAGCTGCTGTATAGAAATGATCTGACTGGTCGCTGTTACTGGGAGGTCGAGTGGAGAGGAAGAGTTTCTATATCAGTGAGTTACAGAAAAATCAGCAGGAAAGGAGATAGTTATGACTGTTGGTTTGGAGGGAATGATCAGTCCTGGAGTCTGGACTGCTCTGCTGGTCGTTACTCTGTCTATCACAATGAGAAAAGAACACCCATCTCTTCCTCCTCCTCCTCCTCCTCCTCCTCCTCTTCCTCCTCCTCCTCCTCTGTCTCTAACAGAGTAGCAGTGTATGTGGACTGTCCTGCTGGCACTCTGTCCTTCTACAGAGTCTCCTCTGACACACTGATACACCTCCACACCTTCAACACCACATTCACTGAACCTCTGTATGCTGGGTTTGGAGTCTGGTTTGGTTCCTCAGTCTCTCTGTGTCCTCTGTAGGAGGGAGAGTCTCTCTGTTTCCTCTGTAGGAGGGAGAGTCTCTCTGTGTCCTCTGTAGGAGGGAGAGTCTCTTTGTGTCTGAAGGAGGGAGAGTCTCTCTCTGTGTCTCTGTAGGAGGGAGAGTCTCTCCTGTGGACAGAAACTTTCAGCTGCTGAAATCAAACATCACACACACTCTGCACTGTGAAGCAGATCTGTCTCAGACTCAAACACTCAGTTATTTTCTTTATTCATTGATTAGTCTCAGTTGACTCTGCTGTTGTTACTGTCAGGATCCAATGAGCAGCATGCAGCTCTATTCATGTTTCAATCTAATAACATCTGTCCAGCTGTGGAAGCCCACAGTGTTTTTGTGCTATTCACATGTATTTTATCTCAGCATCATCAATAAAAACTATTCATGAAATTATTGTTGAAAGCATCCTCACTTTACTGACACAATGGAAAATATAACAAGCTTTTAAAATACAACTGTAACAACCAGAAGTCGTTTTTAAATTAGATAGTCTCTTTACAACACAACAAGAGAGGACTCAACACACAATTTGGACCAGCGTCTCCGAAAACTAAATTAAATAAATTAATAAACAAGACATCAAACTTTTCTATCAGGCTCAGGAGTCGACTCACCACTTCAGTCCTAACTGTGATGTTTGCTACAAGAACCAGCCGACCTGAAGAATGAAGATCTCAGATGGTGACGATGCAGACGAGGAGGAAGATGATGAAGAGGATGGAGGGGATAAAGAGGATGAAGACGATGAGGGGAACCTGGCCTTGTAACCACAAAGACAAGAAAACCATCATTACACAGATCAAATACTTTTTTCTTTTTTAAAATCTCTCAAAATCTCAGTTGTTCTATATTTACAAATTATCATTTTTTTAAAAATACTATTTTAATGAACTAAACTAAATAAAACTTACATTCTTCCTTTAACATCTTATCATGTTTTCTCTTCTCTCTGTTTTAAATCATTAAAAAAAAATCAATAATGGAATTACACACAGGTTACAAACATTTAGCTTCAGCTCATAAATATGTTAATCACAGTTTAACTATTAAAACTTTAACTTTAACTAAGCCAGTTAGCTTAATAACCAGCTAGTCTGTTTAATAACCAGTTAGTCAGTTTAATAACCAGCTAGTCTGTTTAATAACCAGTTAGTCTGTTTAATACCCAGCCAGTTAGTTTAATAACCAGCTAGTTAGTTTAATAACCAGCCAGTCAGTTTAATAACCAGCTAGTTAGTTTAATAACCAGCTAGTTAGTTTAATAACCAGCCAGTCAGTTTAATAACCAGCTAGTTAGTTTAATAACCATCCAGTTAGCTTAATAACAGCTAGTCAGTTTAATAACCAGCCAGTTAGTTTAATAACCAGCCAGTTAGCTTAATAACCAGCCAGTTAGCTTAATAACAGTTAGTCAGTTTAATAACCAGCCATTCAGTTTAATAACCAGCTAGTTAGTTTAATAACCCGCCAGTCAGTTTAATAACCAGCTAGTTAGTTTAATAACCATCCATTCAGTTTAATAACCAGCTAGTCAGTTTAATAACCAGCTAGTCAGTTTAATAACCAGTTAGTCGGTTTAATAACCAGCAATTCAGTTTAATAACCAGCCATTCAGTTTAATAACCAGCTAGTTAGTTTAATAACCATCCAGTCAGTTTAATAACCAGCCAGCCAGTTAAATAACCAGCTAGTCAGTTTAATAACCAGTCAGTCCATTTAATAACCAGTCAGTCCGTTTAATAACCAGCCAGTCAGTTTAACCAGCTCGTCGGGTTAATAACCATCCAGTTAGTTTAATAACCAGCCAGTCAGTTTAATAACCAGCCAGTTAGCTTAATAACCAGCTAGTTAGTTTAATAACCATCCATTCAGCTTAATAACAGCTAGTCAGTTTAATAACCAGCCAGTTAGTTTAATAACCAGCCAGTCAGTTTAATAACCAGCCATTCAGTTTAATAACCAGCTAGTTAGTTTAATAACCAGCCAGTCAGTTTAATAACCAGCTAGTTAGTTTAATAACCATCCATTCAGTTTAATAACCAGCTAGTTAGTTTAATAACCAGCCAGTCAGTTTAATAACCAGCTAGTTAGTTTAATAACCATCCATTCAGTTTAATAACCAGCTAGTCAGTTTAATAACCAGCCATTCAGTTTAATAACCAGCTAGTTAGTTTAATAACCATCCAGTCAGTTTAATAACCAGCCAGCCAGTTAAATAACCAGCTAGTCAGTTTAATAACCAGTCAGTCAGTTTAATAACCAGCAACAGGCTTTAAATACTCAATCATTAAAAACAACAATTGCTAACGTTAGCGTTGTTAGCACCAACGGTTATAGACGGTTGCTAAGAGCTGCTAATGTTAGCGCAGCTAGCACTAACACTTTGACTTACTGACTGCCGGTTAATAATGCCATATGCCATAAGATCTCCTTCGACAAGTTATATTTCTTTTTCTCCTGTTTGATGAAGAGGTTTTTGGGGTTCATGAGGAGGTTGAAGGATCACCTGGAGAAGTTTTAAAGGGCTGGTACTGTGTGTAAATGTTTGGTGAAAAAATTGTCTCAGATATGTTTAAAATATACTCTACTAAATATCTTTAAAGTCAGTGAGGTTTCAGAGGTTTATTAAAGGTGTGACACTTAATATAATCTCATAATCACACGGAGATAAATATATAATAAAGACTTATTTATCCTCAAACAAATGAAATACTACTGAATATATAATATAAGGTCTGCTGCTCTATTTCTGCTGTACTCTACTGCCTCCCCGTGGCTGCAGGTGGAACTACTGTGAGAAGACAAACAGACATCTGAATAAAACTTAATATTATTGTTTTTTGTCATCTTATAAACCAAATGATTAAACAATTAACCAAGAAATAATCATTGAGACCATTAGACAGTCACTTATTCACATTATTACTGAGAGAGAGAAATAAAGAAAAAAAACGTGAAAATTAGACCCAATCAATCAATTAAACTTTATTTATATAGCAGCTTTCATACAGGTTAATTTAGTTCAAAGTGCTTAACAATAAGTTGATTGACAAGCTGATAATAAGACAGAGCATGTGACAACATAAAGAAAAAGGAATAAAATATATAACATATAATGTATATATACATGTAGAGACACAAACTGTCAAAAGTCTGTTTCCTTAAGACGCAGGTGAGTGCGCGCGCACCCCCCCCCCCCCCCCCCCCCCACCCGTCTCTCTCTCTCACCTGTTTGTAAACACGGAAATGAAGCGGGCGTAAACGCAGTGCGAGGACGAGGTAAGCATAATGTATTAATAAAAATATGACGAATATGGTGTAAAGTGAGAAATGTATTTAACCCTGTAGAAAGCAGAGACATCTCTCCGTATATGCACACTGTAATGAAGGTTTCCAGAGAACTGATTGCAGATATAATGATCAATCATCACGACATTAAGCAGGCCACTGGTTTGGCTGCTAGTTATATAAAGTAAAGTTTTCATCATTTTATTCACCTTATTTATAGCCTCATTTTATATTTATTGTTGTAGGACCATCTCCAAGTGGAATATAGTTTGTCACTGTTTTTTTCCACATTAAGAGTTTGGTTAGAGTACGGGCCTTTGTTTCTAATCCTTTTATTTTGTTTAATTTTCTTTTTTCCCCCTTGTTATTATTTAAAGCGGGCTTGGTTCAGGTGTTTCGGTTTAACTGGTGACTTTCTAACATTACTATTGCATTACAAGAAGTGAATGAGTCTTCTCAACATAATTAAATATATATATAAATGATTAGATATTAAACAGATGGATGTGTATTTTAAAAGGATTAAACTACAGTTAAAGAGCTTTTTAGGAGAAAGTCACCAGTTAACACGGTCACCACTGTATTTCAGTGTAAACTTGATTATGCTCTGTGATCTGAGAGTCTAGAAAAAGCTATAATAATGCACCTTACGCATGGAACAATCTGCAAAAGGCCTTAAATTTACATTTTTTTTTACCATCAATACAGCTGTTCAGAAGCCTTATCTCAGACCTTGTTTTATTTGATTGTAACAGTTTTTAACTATTTAATGGTTCAATGGTATTTATTCATAGTTTTATTTTTCCTAATATTTTCTTTTTTTTCTTTTGTTTTCTTTACCTGATATTGTTTTGTGTTTTGTTGTGTTGCTGGAAATGTTTCTCAACACCATTGTAAATGAGGACTCCTCCTCAATGGCCTTTCGAGGTAAAATAAAAGTTAATAAATAAAATAAATAAACAAATTAGGCTAACCTGTAACGGTAACGGCTGAAGGCTACGGTTAAATGTATAATTGTTAAATGCTAATGTTAGATTATAACGTTTCTTGTGATTTTAATATGATACTGAATGTTTTTATTGACGCCCATCTGGATACACTGTTTTTGTTGTTGTTGCTGCAAGCCAAATTTCAGACAGAATATGAATATATAATATATATTATATAAGTATCCGGAAATGTCCTGAACAATAGAAACACCTGTGTGATGCAACACAACACTGTTGCAATAACTGTTGTACTGTAAAGACTGATTCAAATGTTTAAGTATTTGTTCATGTTGAGGCTCTGCTGTTTAGTGTAAAAAATTATCTCATTAAATTGTTTTGTCTACATATTATTATTATTATTATTATTATAACATGAAAATACAAAAGATATTACATCCATACAATAATACATAATATTAAAATCAACTGTACAATAAAAATCACAGCTTAAGATATAATAATGTACATTGATATTAACATTACTAGTGTACTGCACATTGTTCCACTATGATAGCACTATGTAAACTTTCACTGACTGTTAATACTGTAATATTAGTTTTATGAGTATTAACATGTAATATACAGTTTGTACTCCATATAATATAAAGAATAGACTCATCTTTTGGGTCATTTTCAAATGGTTCAGCACCCTGCCCAACAACTGAACCTGGCTGTTAAAGGGTTTGGGTACGATGACATTCATTGTACTAAACATTAGCTAAATAGTCTAAAGTGATTGACTGTTGTTTTTGTAAAACTGTTTCTTGAAGTCAGTAATTGTGTGTTTGATTCATTTAATTGGTCGTATCAAAGGTCACCTCATTCAGTCATCTTGAACCTGACAAACATTATGACAGTTATTATAATAACTAATCCACAGTTACAACAAAAAAGTTTGTTTCACAGGTGGGACGGTTAGTGATGAACAGGTAATAAAAGCCATATAATAATATACTATGAAATCTTTTAAAAGAAGGTGATAGAAATACTGTTGAAAACATCTTTTCATTCATGATATTCAGTTATTTAATCAGGCAAATGAAAAGTCAGGGGAACATTCAGAAAAGTTATTAAACATTAAAGCTCAGTGAAAGTCTTTAAATAGTTTGTTACTTTGGCTCCATCTGGTGGTGGAATGAATAATGACAGGATGTTAGACAGCAGTGCAGACCTGTGTGATGTGCAGCTGGTTGTAATGAATGAGCATGTTGTTGTGTTTGTGTGAAGGTGTTTCTCTGCTATGGATCAGTGTGAGGACAGAGAGGAGGGAGTCCCTCCCTCTAAAAGCTCTCTGTGTGGGGAACATGACAGCCAGACCAAAGCTCAGAGGTGAGATGAGGATCTCTAACTGTCCATCACTGTTCTCCACTCACATCACTCCACCATCATTATTCACACTCACTGTCACATCTGACACTCAACTACTGAATAATAAGTCACAATAACTCAGAATGAACTACTAACTTTGTGAGTTAACAAAGAGCTCAACCACTGATTAGTCAACTAATCAACTAAGATGAGACAGCATCTTTCATCAGATGACATTTTGATGAACAGGAGAACATTTCTCATCCACTGTCTTCTTACTGATTTTCCTTCTGCTTCTAAAACTTCAGTTGCTGACAGTCTGCTCAAAATTCATCTTTTTAAACTCTTTGATTTGTTAATTGTTTGTTCATTGTTTGTTTGTATCAGGATGCAGCAGCGGAGAGCAGACGCTCTTGAACCCAGCTGTGTGTCCATGAAGAGTGACCGGTCTATGGATAATCCTATTAAGTTTAAAGATGGACAAACTGCTGATGGAAGGTAAGAATTTAAAAATGGTTGGTTGGCTGTTTAGGCTGAATAAACCTCCTGTGTTATGTGGGGCAGAGCAGGTGAACCAGGCACAAACACCACAGACAGGTTAAATGGAAACAGCTTTAATGCTCAGAAAAACAAAACAGACAGGCTTACAGACCATAAAGGGAAAGCAGTTAAAATAAGGTACAAACCAGCAGGAACAGGTAACAAGAGGAACAAGGAACAGACAGGAACAGCATCACAATCTAGTGTCTAGAATGAAAGAAAATGACTGAGAGCAGTATATGTAGTGAGGAGCTGATGAGGGAATTACACAGTGGCAGCAGGTGAGCAAATGGGTTTGAAACTGAATGCAGGGACAGAAACAGACAGGACAACACAAACAGAGCTTAAACAGGAATCATGTCGCCCCCTCAAGGCACAGCTCCCAAATGTCCCTCCAGGCTGGTCAGTAGGGAGAAAACAAAGAGGAGAAAGAAGGCAGGACAGATGGGCAGGACCACTCTGGAGGTTGAAAGAGCTGCTTAGGGCAGAAACGTTGGTGACCAAGGCATCGAAAAAAGCCGCGTAGAAAGGAGACCAAGAGGAAGGGGGACCTCAGCAGGGGTGGCTGATGTTTTGGGAGCTGGCTGGGTGTCTGTGGAGGCACTGGACAGCAGAGACTCAGTGAAGCTGGGCAGCAGATCGTTGGTGTTAACTGCATGCTTTTTCACTTCTTTATTCATTCTAGGATGCAGCAGCAGAGAGCAGACTCTCCTGAACCCAGCTGTGTGTCCGTGAAGAGTGACCGGTCTATGGATAATCCTATTAAGTTTAAAGATGGAGAACCTGCTGATGGAAGGTAAGAATTTAAAAATGGTTGGTTGGCTGTTTAGGCTGAATAAACCTCCTGAATGTGGGGCAGAGCAGGTGAACCAGGCACAAACACCACAGACAGGTTAAATGGAAACAGCTTTAATGCTCAAAAACCAACAGACAGGCTCATAGACCATAAAGGGAAAGAAGTTCAAATAAGGTTGAAACCAGCAGGAACAGGTAGCAAGAGGAACAGGAACAGACAGGAACAGCATCACAATCTAGTGTCTAGAACCTGGTGATGGAAGTTAAGACTTTGAAATCCAGCATTTAAAGGACTTAAATTGGTCATCATGACAGAACATCTTTTTAAATAAGCTGAGTGCAGATTTGAGTCATTAAATGTCCTTAAACGTGATGTTTTCTCCACAGAGTTCAGCAGCAGAGCTCAGAGGTTCCCAGTGATCAGTATGTACAGCAGCATCAAACACAGCTGGACTCCATATTTATGGTGTGTACATGTACAAACACACCTTTTACTATTAACTCCATCAACCACAGATGAAATACTAAAGTAGCATTCAGGTCCTAACAGTGTCCATGCTGCTCTGTTTAGACCAGCAGACCTTCAGACTGACACATGAATCACATGTTGTGTTCTACCAGTTTAAATGAAATGTTCACTTTATCTTTCTGTTCCAGCTGTTGGAGGAGAACATCGTCACTTTTGTGAAGAACGAGCTGAAGAGAGTCCAGAGGGGTCTGAGTTCAGATGACCCAGAATGCTTAGAGAGTCAGAGTGAGGATGAGGAGGTGTTGGACGGTGAGGAAGAAGAGCAGAGGAGGAGCAGCAGAGACGCATTTCTGAAGATCACACTGCACTTCCTGAGGAGAATGAAGCAGGAGGAGCTGGCTGAGCGTCTGGAGATCGGTAAGAGGATTTTAACAGACTTAACATGATGGAGAGGAAATGGAGGCAACATGGGAGAGGTTTATATTTCAAACTCTGCTGTGTATATGCTGCACCCATCTGCATCAGATCAGAGGCTGTTTTTCATCCACTGATGAGCTGAATAAAACTGATGGAGAAAGAAAAACTACAGACACACTTACATGTTCAGATTTCTAGACTTTCTGTAGGATCCACTCACTGATTTCATTTGTTGTTTGTTCATTCAGGAACCCGTGCTGCAAAGTGTCGACGTAAACTCAAGTCTAACCTGGAGAACAAGTTCCAGTGTCTGTTTGAGGGGATCGCTAAAGCAGGAAACCCAACCCTTCTGAATCAGATCTACACACCGCTCTACATCACAGAGGGAGGGACTGCAGAGGTTAATGATGAACATGAGATCAGACAGATTGAAACAGCATCCAGGAAACCAGACAGACCAGAAACAACAATCAGACAAGAAGACATCTTTAAAGCCTCACCTGGAAGAGATGAACCAATCAGAACAGTGATGACAAAGGGAGTGGCTGGCATTGGGAAAACAGTCTTAACACAGAAGTTCACTCTGGACTGGGCTGAAGACAAAGCCAACCAGGACATACACTTCACATTTCCATTCACTTTCAGAGAGCTGAATGTGCTGAAAGAGAAAAAGTACAGCTTGGTGGAACTCATTCATCACTTCTTTACTGAAACCAAAGAAGCAGGAATCTGCAGGTTTGAAGAGTTCCAGGTTGTGTTCATCTTTGACGGTCTGGATGAGTGTCGACTTCCTCTGGACTTCCACAACAATAAGAACCTGACTGATGTTACAGAGTCCACCTCAGTGGATGTGCTGCTGACAAACCTCATCAGTGGGAAACTGCTTCCCTCTGCTCGCCTCTGGATAACCACACGACCTGCAGCAGCCAATCAGATCCCTCCTGAGTGTGTCAGCATGGTGACAGAGGTCAGAGGGTTCACTGACCCTCAGAAGGAGGAGTACTTCAGGAAGAGATTCAGAGATGAGAAGCAGGCCAGCACCATCATCTCCCACATCAAGACATCACGAAGCCTCCACATCATGTGCCACATCCCAGTCTTCTGCTGGATCACTGCTACAGTTCTGGAGGATGTGTTGAAAAGCAAAGAGGAAGGAGAGCTCCCCAAGACCCTGACTGAGATGTACATCCACTTCCTGGTGCTTCAGTCCAAACTGAAGAACGTCAAGTATGATGGAGGAGCTGAGACAGATCCACATTGGAGTCCAGAGAGCAGGAAGATGATTGAGTCTTTGGGAAAACTGGCTTTTGAGCAGCTGCAGAAAGGCAACCTGATCTTCTATGAATCAGACCTGACAGAGTGTGGCATCGATATCAGAGCAGCCTCAGTGTACTCAGGAGTGTTCACACAGGTCTTTAAAGAGGAGAGAGGGCTGTACCAGGACAAGGTGTTCTGCTTCGTCCATCTGAGCCTTCAGGAGTTTCTGGCTGCTCTTCATGTCCATCTGACATTCATCAAGTCTAGAGTCAATCTGCTGACAGAAGAACAAACAATACCCAGTTGGTCGGAAGCGTTTGAAGGCAAATCAACACGTTTCTACCAGACTGCTGTGGACGAGGTCTTAAAGAGTCCAAATGGGCATCTGGACTTGTTCCTCCGCTTCCTCCTGGGTCTTTCACTGCAGACCAATCAGATTCTCCTACAAGGTCTGCTGATACAGACAGGAAGTAGCACACAGACCAATAAGAAAACAGCCGAGTACATCAAGAAGATCGGTGAGAATCTCTCTGCAGAGAGAAGCATCAATCTGTTCCACTGTCTGAATGAACTGAATGATCGTTCTCTAGTGGAGGAGATCCAACAGTACCTGAGATCAGGAAGTCTCTCCACAGATAAACTGTCTCCTGCTCAGTGGTCAGCTCTAGTCTTCATCTTACTGTCATCAGAAAAAGATCTAGACGTGTTTGACCTGAAGAAATACTCTGCTTCAGAGGAGGCTCTTCTGAGGCTGCTGCCAGTGGTCAAAGCCTCCAACAAAGCTCTGTAGGTGCACACAGAACTATCCAGATGAATGTAGTTTCATCTTTGCTCAATGAAGAAAACTAATGTTTGTGATTATTTTGTTCTGCTTATTCTTCTTCAGGTTGAGTGACTGTAACCTCTCAGAGAGAAGCTGTGCAGCTCTGTCCTCAGTTCTCAGCTCCCAGTCCTCTAGTCTGAGAGATCTGGACCTGAGTAACAACAACCTGCAGGATTCAGGAGTGAAACAGCTCTCTGCTGGACTTGAGAGTCCACACTGTGGACTGGAAACTCTCAGGTCAGGATTAAACTTTCTGTAAAAGTTTACCCACTGAGGTTTTATTGTCTTTATATATTGGATTTGTGAATTAATTTATTTAAATCCTTCTTCAGGCTGAGTGACTGTAACTTCTCAGAAAGAAGCTGTGCAGCTCTGTCCTCAGTTCTCAGCTCCCAGTCCTCTAGTCTGAGAGATCTGGACCTGAGTAACAACAACCTGCAGGATTCAGGAGCGAAGCAGCTTTCTGCTGGACTTGAGAGTGCACACTGTGGACTGGAAACTCTCAGGTCAGAATGAAACTTTCTGTAAAAGTTTGCCCACCAAGGTTTTATTGTCTTTATATATTGGATTTGTGAATTAATGAATTTAAATCATTCCTCAGGTTGAGTGACTGTAACCTCTCAGAGAGAAGCTGTTCAGCTCTGTCCTCAGTTCTCAGCTCCCAGTCCTCTAGTCTGAGAGATCTGGACCTGAGTAACAACAACCTGCAGGATTCAGGAGTGAAGCAGCTTTCTGCTGGACTGGAAAGTCCACACTGTGGATTGGAAACTCTCAGGTCAGTTTTATTACTTTGTATATAAAGTAAAATTGTTGGCTTTGCTAATTTAAGTGAAGAGTTTATGATACCAAAAAATGTGTGTACTTTCTGAGCTGAGGTGATGTAACATCAAGTATACAGTAAGTAAAACTTCTTCCACACCAACATGTGAGTCAGGATTTATGTTTCTGTCATTAAATTTTCACTGAAGACTGAATGTCCATTAATTCATGAAAAGTCTAATATAATGGAATAAATAACAGAAAATATACAACACACAATTACTGACATGTTCTCTACATGCAGGTGAACATAAAAAACAGATCTGCTGCTCAGGAAATGATGGACATAATTATCTTTACATTTAACTTTCTGTGGAAAATACAAATGAAATGTTAAAACACTCAATGAAATTAGAAATATGATGAAAGACACTAAGTTGCCTAATTAAATGATTGTGATCACACAGTAAACCTTGTTGGAATGAATAATGAGATCTAAGTTAAAACATCAGTACATTTCTATTTAAATCTTCTTTAGATATGCTGTGGAACGATATTTAACTTTAAAGGCATTTCTTCTGCCAACATAAATCAGAATGCAGCCTCCAGCAGGAACATGTGATTTCTCTCCTACTAACCTAAAATGTAATCTGCATGACACCAACATGCAGCAGGGGGCGCTGAGTGTCAACATAAAGGCCTGAAAGACAAAATACTGTTTATTGAGATGAGAATGTTTTTAAGCTCATTAGATGAACTGTTGTGTGTGTTCAGTCTGTCAGGATGTCTGATCACAGAGGAAGGCTGTGCTTCTCTGGTCTCAGCTCTGAGCTCCAACCCCTCCCATCTGAGAGAGCTGGACCTGAGCTACAATCATCCAGGAGACTCAGGAGAGAAGCTTCTGTCTGCTGGACTGAAGGATCCACACTGGAGACTGGACACTCTCAGGTATGGACAGACAGGTGGACACTCTCAGGTATGGACAGACAGATGGACACTCACGTATGGACAGACAGGTGGACACTCTCAGGTATGAACAGACAGGTGGACACTCAGGTATGGAGAGACAGGTGGACACTCTCAGGTATGGACAGACAGGTGGACACTCTCAGGTATGGACAGACAGGTGGACACTCAGGTATGGACAGACTGATGGACACTCTCAGGTATGGACAGACAGATGGACACTCTCAGGTACGGACAGACAGATGGACACTCAGGTACGGACAGACAGGTGGACACTCTCAGGTATGGACAGACAGGTGGACACTGTCAGGTACGGACAGATGGACACTCAAGTATGGACAGGTGGACACTCTCAGGTATGGACAGACAGGTGGACACTCTCAGGTATGAAACGACAGGTGGACACTCTCAGATATGGACAGACAGGTGGACACTCTCAGGTATCGACAGACAGATGGACACTCTCAGGTATGGACAGACACTCTGACTAACTGAGGGACTCTGGTTCATGTTTAATGGTGGATATGAGTGAAGGTGTATGAAGCTGATTGTGTCTTTGTCTCTTCCTCCAGCATGGACCATGGTGGACTGCAGAGACTGAAACCTGGTGTGAGGAAGTGTGAGTGTGTTTTCAGTTTGATTCATGAGGACTTTGAGAAAAACTGGATGAAATATGTAAAAGAAGTGAAAAAAGTTCAAAATGATTGAAATGGATCAGAAATGGGCGTGGCCTAAACTGACATTTATCTTGAACCAATGAATCCATGAAACAGAAATGTCCTTCTGTCCGTCACAGTTCAGGAGTTAAAAGAGAAATGTTTTATAAATGTCAACATGGTGGCGCTACCTGCTCCAAAATGCCCCTCATGTCTCTCCTGCAGATAAAGTTCATTCATTCATACTGACTTCAGCTGTTTGGAGCATTTGGACAAAAATGTGTTTGTAACAAACAACAGTTTGAGATGAAAATAATAGACTTGATGTGCAAAGACCTTCACTTTACACCAAACTTCATGAAAAAACATGAATATTACTGAATATCACTGTCATGTTGACTGTTCATGTTCTAACTGAACTGTTGAATTTACATTCAGACAAACATCAGACGCAGCTGGAATCAAGTTTAACTTTGAAAAACATTCTCATCTAAAGGTCCACTTACTCTGTATGTCCAAAGCTTTCAGTCAAATCTCATGGTCTTCTTCAGTGATGGAGTGTCTCAGTTGTCATGGAGATGGTTTAAGTTTGAATGGTTTCAGTAAAGTTGTTAATAAATCAACAGATGATAAACTGCAGCTGTATTGTGTCTCGTTCTCTCCATCAGATGCCTGTGAACTGGAACTGGATCCAAACACAATGCACAGAAAACTCAAACTGTCTGATAACAACAGGAAGGTGACATATGTGAAGGAGGTTCAGTCATATCCTGATCATCCAGACAGATTTGACTATTTTTGTCAGCTGCTATGTAAAAATGATCTGACTGGTCGCTGTTACTGGGAGGTCGAGTGGAGAGGAAGAGTTCATATATCAGTGAGTTACAGAGGAAACAGCAGGAAAGGAGGCAGTGACTGTGTGTTTGGATATAATGATCAGTCCTGGAGTCTGGACTGCTCTGATGATGGTTACTCTGTCTGTCACAATAAGAAAAGAACATCTTCCTCCTCCTCCTCATCTGTCTCTAACAGAGTAGCAGTGTATGTGGACTGTCATGCTGGCACTCTGTCCTTCTACAGAGCCTCCTCTGACACACTGATCCACCTCCACACCTTCAACACCACATTCACTGAACCTCTGTATGCTGGGTTTGCAGTCTGGCCTGGTTCCTCAGTGTCTCTGTAGGAGGGAGAGTCTCTCTGGGTCTCTGTAGGAGGGAGAGTCTCTCTGTGTCTCTGTAGGAGGGAGAGTCTCTCTGTGTCCTTTGTAGGAGGGAGAGTCTCTCTCTGTGTCTCTGTAGGAGGGAGAGTCTCTCTGTGTCCTCTGTAGGAGGGAGAGTCTCTCCTGTGGACAGAAACACTGCTGACTGAAGATCAGCTGCTGAAATCAAACATCACACACACTCTGCACTGTGAAGCAGATCTGTCTCAGACTCAAACACTCAGTTATTTGTCCGTCTTCATGATTCATTGATTAGTCTCAGTTGACTCTGCTGTTGTTACTGTCAGGATCCAATGAGCAGCATGCAGCTCTATTCATGTTTCAATCTAATAACATCTGTCCAGCTGTGGAAGTCCACAGTGTTTTTGTGCCTCTCACATGTATTTTATCTGATCATCATCAATAAAAACTATTTATGAAATTATTGTTGAAAGCATCCTCACTTTACTGACACAATGGATAATATAACAAGCTTTTAAAATACAACACATTGTTAAAGATGAAACCAAAAAGCAGTGTGTAGTCTGCTCACATTTCAGATGTCTATGAGTTGTTAACAGCTCCACCAAATACTGATTTTTCCCTCTAAACTTCTCACATGGTTTCATTTCAATAAATGTTCAAATGATCCAATATTTCAGCAAAAAGCAAAGATTAGAGAAAAAGTCCAAAAACTGAAAACATTTGTGTATCAGAACTTAGTTTGTTCTTCTTCCCTCTCCCATTAATCATCTCACCACCCCTCACATTTATCTGCTGACCCTTTGGAGGGGCCCCACCCCTAGGTTGGGAACCACTGGACTAAACTAGCTAACTTTAACATTAAACTCGTTCACTTCACACTCCGTAAGATTCAGGGTTTCATGGTTCAGGGGTTCTGTGAGGAGTTTATAGAGATTTTAGGGAGAGGTTTGGGTTGTCTTGACAAGGGTTTTGGGGTTCTTGTGGAGATCCCAGTGGACAGCTCAGAGGTTGCTGAAGTGTCTTTAGGGTTTTTTGAAAAGGTTTTAGGGGGTTCATGAAGAGGTTCATTGGGCACCTCAAGGATGTTTTAAAGGGACAGTACTCTATGTAGATTTGTGGCTCAAGAACTAGCAGTGTTCAGGCAGTAATCATCACTACGCACAAAAGAAAGTCAAATCAAATGTGCAGGAAGCTGTAGCGCGAGCCCAGTTTGAGCAGATCAGCTCAACAGAAGTTTTGCTGGTTATTTAGTGGATGGGAAGTCTTTATGATTTAAAACAAATCTAAACAACTTTTGGTGATTAAAATGTCTCAAATATGTTTGAAATAGAATCAGAATAAATACCTTTAAAGTCTTAGCTGTGTTACAGGGTTTTTTAGAGGCTCATGAGGTTTCAGAGGTTTATTAAACATTTGATAGTTAATATAATCTCATAATCACACAGATAAATATATAATAAAGACTTTTATTTATCCTCAAACACATGAAATAATACTGAATGTGGTGTAATCGAAGGTCTGCTGCTCTATTTCTGCTGTACTCTACTGCCTGCCTGTGGCCGCAGGTGGAACTACAGGTGAGTGTTGAAGATCTCTCCTTCATCATCACTCTACACACATCCAGAAGAGCATCGGGCAAACATCAGTGTAAGATCTCAACATTTAACCAAACGACGCTGGGAAACAGGAATAGAGGAGTGTTTTCTTTGTGCTGATTGGCCGGCTGAACGTGTGGATTTGTTTGTTTGCTCAGTAACGAGCCAATCACACGGCTCAGTGGAGGCGGTGGTCCACTGAGACGATAATTAGGTGGAAAATGGGATAATGTGTGTGATGTGAAGCAGCTGGTGGACAGATTATCACAGATTCTGTTTCTCAAACTGATCATGTGTCGAAAACAGTGAAACTGTGAGAACACAAACAAGACATCTGAATAAAACTCAACATTATGGTTTCTGACATCTTATAAACCAAATAAATAATCATTAGTAACATCAGACAGTCACTTATTCAGAGAAGAGAAAAGGAAAAAACATGAAAATTTGACCCAATCAATCAAACTTCATTTATAAAGCAGTTTTCATATATTAATGTAGTTCAAAGTGCTTTACAATTACTTGATTGACAAGCTGGTAATAAGACAAAGCAAGTGACAACATAAAGAAAAGGAATAAAAAACAAAGAAGAAATTAAAAGACAAAAAAACGTTGACCAATGCACGCAAGAGAAAAAATAAGAATGATAAAAATGTATTCTGTCCTGGCAGATACGTCACTTTACGTTACTGAGTGATTTACTGAAATCTTATTGAAAGTTGTAAAACTGCAACACAAAAATTAAAATACACAATATGTTATAATCAAACAAAATATGTGGAACAACAACATTGATTGTATTTTCCTAATATTTTCTCCCTCTTTACAAGTTTTCAACAAAGATATGTGTTGACGCTGCCATCATAAAAGGACTTGAAACACTGATGGCCCTACATAACAGAGGAACAATGAATCATCAGACACACAGAGTCTTGAGTTCATCTGACTGGCATGCTTCATCTCTCAGAGCAAGCTGCAGTCCCTTTATTTGTAATTTGCGGCACCTGTGTGCAACTCCTCCCATTTCAGCAATCAGGCAAAATTAAAACCTAACCCTTTTACAGGTTTTCAACAAAGGTCAGTATTCTTCTTTCTTTTTTACAGGTTTGCAGATCAGGTAGGTATCCTAATAACCTAATCTAAATAACCTAAACCTAACCTAATCCTAATCAATATAAAGACAGCTTTGTCCCATCAGCCATTAGAGAGATAAATAAAACTTACTCCAAATTAAAATAATTAATGATTAATTCATTCATTCATATTTATTAAGTATTACAATGGTTTTAAATGCTCTTTTTTGATCCAGCACTTTGATAGGATGCACTGATGGCACTTTACCTTTTTACTGTTATTATGTTACTGTGTCTGACCTGTTTGTTTGTTTTGTGTGGATGAAGCCAAATCATCACTTAATCTGTGAACCAAATCTACCTTCGGGTACAAATAAAGTTACCTTACCTTAATCTACAGGTAACCATGGTACTCAAGGTAAACAAACAACATATTTTACAGTAGGATTCACTCACAGGTAAGTAAATCAGGTATAAAATGCAGCAAATGACAATAAACCCACGTAATAATTCACCATCCAATGTGCTAACTCAGCCTGTGTAGCCTAACTAAACCCATTCTAACAGTTAGCTTCGCGATTAGCATTAGCATATTTAGCCCGGTTTTCCCACCTGATAATAAATACTTTAACACTTATTCTGATGCACACAACGTTATAACCAACTTAAATAAGTATGGAGCAACCATAATGACTGATAAATCCACTCCAAGGATCAGACCGGTTGACTGTGCTGTTTACTACGATCGCCACCAGGGGGCAGTAATGTTCACTAACACTCACAGGAGTCAGAACAATGTCTAAAACATCTAAATAAAATAAGCAAAAAACAAGTAAATTAAATAATTAATTAATAGGAGATAATAAGAGGAAGGGTTTATTAAAAGTTAGATTAAAATAGGTTCAAATAGATTTTTAAAAAGGCAAAAGAAAAGTAAAATGAAAGATGAAGTTTAATAAAAGCTAGGCTAAAACTAGGTTATAAAAAGATTAAAAAACAAAAGAAAAAGGCAAATAAAATCAATAAGAAGATAAAATGTAATGATCATAATAAAGTAATATAAGGAAAGTAGAAAAAATAAAAAGATATTTTAAAAATTCATCTTGAGATCAAATCAATCATGTTGTAACTATTTTGTGTGAAGTGTCCCTTTAGTTTCCTTGTTACAGTTCAGACAGCAGCTGATGGATTTCACAGGTTTGGCACACACACACACACACACACACACACACACACACACACACACACACACACACACACACACTGTACATGTTAAATACATTTGTCCTTTTCCGTCATCCTGTCCAGCATCCTGACACGAAAACAAGCGCTCCTCCGTCTGCAGAGACGTCATTATGTTTGTTTCCGTCTGTAAACCACATCAGCTCCTGAAGCCGTGAGAGCTCAAAAACACAAAGGTTTAAAGTTAAAAGCTAAAAGTTCATTTTGTAATTTCTACAGCTGCAGAAATATTAAACCTGACTCTGCCGTCTGTCTTCTCAACAGGCCTGAACCTCGTTTCCAGTCCATGTTCAGTGTTTCATCTCCTGAAGCAGAACATCAGAGCGAGGACGTATTCTGCTTTCTGTGGTTTTCCATTTATATTATATTATATTCTGATTTATAAACTGTCATGAGCTCAGAGGTTAACATTCAGACAGTCTTTTAGTTACTATACTTCCACCACAGCTCAACAGGAAACACTAAGACGGAATTTACTGCTGAAAAGACTGATACTACAAAAAGTACTAGTACTACTACTAAAAGTAGTTCCTTCCCTCCTTCCTTCCTTCCTCCCTACTTCTCTCTTTCTTTCCTCCCCCCACCTTCCTTCTTTCTTTCCTTCCTTCCTCCCTTCCTTTCTCCCTCCCTCCTACCTTCCTTCCTTCTTTCCATCCTTCCTTCCTTTCCTTCCTCCCTTCCTTCTTTCCTTTCCTCCCTTCCTTTCTTCTTCCTTCCTCCCTTCCTTTCCTTTCCTTCTCCCTCCTTTTCTTCCTTTCCTTCCTCCTTTCCTTCTTTCTTCCTCCCTTCCTTCTTCCTCCTTCCTTCATTCCTCCCGTCTTTCCTCCCTCCTTTCCTTCCTTCTTCCTCCTTCCTTCCTTCCTTTCCATCTTTCCTCCCTCCTTAACTTCCTTCTTCCTCCCTTCCTTCCTTGACTCGAGGACAACAGGAGGGTTAAAAGTTAATATGAAGCTAAAACCCACAGTCCTCCTTCTGTGGAAACATGGATTTAAAAGTTGATCTGAAGCTAATATGAAGCTTCAGTCGTCTGAATGAGTCAAATCTTCATCTTCTATGTTTCAACATTACAGTGTTTTTAGTAGCCTTTGTGTTACAAAGTCTTTGTGTTACTATGGTTACACCACAGCTCAACAGGAAATACTAAGAGGGAATTAAACCTGACGATTGTAAAACCTTTACCAACTATTACAGTATAGAAATTATAGACATAATCCAATAAAACTGTTTTTATTAAGTAACAATTACATTACATAAGACAGGATCAGAGCTGACCCTCAGAGAGTTCAACCTGAAGACTGGATCAGACCTGAGTAAACAGTCGGGGGAATCAGACGGGTTTTATTTGGCAGAGAAACTCTTCCCTCACAGGATCGGAGTCATCTGATCGCTGTGAATCATCAGCTGTGATCCAGCCAGCCGGAGCTTTACATCATAACTGCAGAGTCAGCTGATCACATCTGCAGGAAACTCAATGAGCACCAACACGTTCTGCTCCAGGTCGGCGGCTGGAGTCCGCTTTACGTGCACGTATTCAAGTTTCTCCATCGCCCACGTTCAGAGCGAATACAGGAAGTAGTTAGTGTCATTTACACCGAGAAGAGGAAAGTGTGAATGTCAGCAGCTGTTCTCTAACAAACCTTTTAATGTGAAGCACTTTGAGCTGCATTTACTGTATGAAAGGTGCTACACAAATAAAGTTATTATTATTATTATCAACACATTTATCTTCTCTGCTATAGATTATTGGTCAGTGATAGATAAGAGTTGGCAAGATGAGCAATTCAAAAATCTGTTTAAACTAGATTTAAAAGCAGCATCAGGTTTGTTAAAATGTACATTTAGTATTTTTGTTGGTTTTATATCATTTGAAATGACATTTGCATCATTTTTTACCAAAAGTAAGACTGAATGCTCCTGAAAATGTACAATGGTGTAACCACAAAAGAATGATACATATTACATATTTTATCCACCTACAGTGTATTTAAGTGGACTTTCTTCATTTTAAAACATCAAATGAAAATAAAAACATTTTTGGAGAATTTCTACATTTGAATTAAAGCATTCTGTTGATATAGAGCAGAACGTATCCTAAAAACAACCATTTGTTTCTAAATAATTTGTGACAAATGATGTAAAATGTTTTACAAAACATAGTGTTGTGTTGCAGAAATGTATTATATTTATTTCACTTGTTTGTTACATTTATTATCCTGTATATATAATCAGATTTGTATGAGATTCAAGATTCAAGAACTTGTGCATGCACACATAGGAACTCTTGTGCGGTCGTCAAGTTAAAAAGACACAAGGAAGACACAAATCTATAAAACATACTTCTCTAGAAATAAAAAATGCATAAACCCCTATATAAAGGGAAAGGTGAGAGCAGTGTATATTGCACAGGCTCAGGAGACAATATAATATAATATAATATAATATAATATAATATGATATGATATGATATGAGGTAGGTTATCAGTTTAATATGAAACTTATGAAGTAGTCTCTAACCTGCTCCTGTAGAGCTGCTGCCCTGCATGCTTCAGGTGTCTCTCCTCTCTAACACACCTGGTTCTACTAATGAACTCGTTATCAAGCATGTTGACGAGCTTCAGCTGCTTGATAACGAGCTACGAGCTAATCATTGCAGGGCAGCAGCTCTACAGTAGCAGGGTTGGTGACCACTGCTCTATAGTTTATCTAACATGGTCCAGATGACGTCTGTTATACGTGTTAATGAAGATAATCCAGATAATAAATGATATAAAACCAAAGACACAGCAAACACATCAAGTATCTCAAATGTCAATACTGAGTTTGGTGTCTTGTAGATAATCCGATATATTAAATTCATAACTCTTTAAATTTCCTCTGATATTTATACCTGTAATAATATCTGATGTGTTTGAACCGACAGAGAATTATCAGAGACTCTGCAGCTCCTCCTCAGCTTTACGGAGCTTTATAATGAGTTTCAGCTCATTGTTTAGCTGCAACTTTACTGTGTCGGTTCACTCTCAGCTCTCTCATAGCGTCGTTTTCAGAGAGCACTTTGTCTTTGCCTTGTTGCTGCTTTATAAATCAACTTGTTTTACCTTTACGAACAACCAAGCGGGGAGTTCCGTTCCTCTGAAATGAGGCCAACGCGGAAGTAACTTAAAACTGCATTCTATCAAAAGGCCACCAGGGGGCGACCGTTTTGGTGTCAAAAGGACTTCCGTCTCTATACAAGTCAATGGAGAATTCACCAACTTCTCACTTGATTTCTAACCTCAGTAAACGTTTTCAAAATGTGTTTATGGTCTCAATCGCTAGTTTAAAGCCTTCTTCAATGCAGTATGATGTTCATTTGGGACATTTTGGCCTCCCTGATTTTATATGTGACGATAAAGCAGGGTATGCATTAGGGCGTGGCTACGTGGTGATTGACAGGTTGATTGGTTCACAGGTTCAGGAGGGCGCCTCATGCTCCTCCTGATGCCCATATAAGTAGAATCCCTGTTTTTATTTTTCCCAGCATGCACCTGAAATGTTCAAGATGGCGCTGCTCAGATCCGATACTATTGGCCTCCAAGCAGCAGTCCACAAACCAATGGGTGACGTCACAGGTGTTACGTCCATTTCTTATATACAGTCTATGAATCTGGACACCAAAAATGTTGGAGAGCAGAACTATTAAGAGCAAATTATAGCTTATAATAAAAGTTAAAGTTAAGTTAAAAGAGTCAGCTGTTGTCTGAACT
>NC_084974.1:32326409-32331409 GCF_963691925.1 Scomber scombrus | reverse complement strand
TCAGTGACGTCACCCATTGGTTTGTGGACTGCTGCTCGGAGGCCAATAGTATCGGATCTGAGCAGCGCCATCTTGAAAATTTCAGGTGCATGCTGGGAAAAATAAAAACAGGGATTCTACTTATATGGGCATCAGGAAGAGCATGAGGCGCCCTCCTGAACCTGTGAACCAATCAACCTGTCAATCACCACGTAGCCACGCCCTAATGCATACCCTGCTTTATCGTCACATATAAAATCAGGGAGGCCAAAATGTCCCAAATGAACATCATACTGCATTGAAGAAGGCTTTAAACTAGCGATTGAGACCATAAACACATTTTGAAAACGTTTACTGAGGTTAGAAATCAAGAGAGAAGTTGGTGAATTCTCCATTGACTTGTATAGAGACGGAAGTCCTTTTGACACCAAAACGGTCGCCCCCTGGTGGCCTTTTGATAGAATGCAGTTTTAAGTTACTTCCTTCCTTTCTTCGTTCGTTCGTTCCTTTCCTTCCTTCCTTCCTTCCTTCCTTTTAATGGTCCTTGAATGATATAAACTATAATAAAGACATTTCTGTATAGCTCATCATGACTCTTCAGTGTTTAAAGACTCAAAGATCTGCAACGAGACATGAAGTTAAACCCAGACAGAGAAGAAGCAGATCAGGTTTCATCCCGAGGGGCCAAAACAAACGTTCGGGGCCCTCGGAGGCCTCCTGACGCTGCTATCAGCTGATGCGAGCGGCCGGCGGGGCGTCGGGTGTTTTCTGTTTAGTCTGGACGATACGTGATCGTCTGACAGGAAGTCAGAGCCGGCTCGCTGTCAGCTGACGTAAGCGGCGAGGTGTGAGAACAGCGACGCTCTGCTCGGATCAATATTTACGTAACGGAGAGACTCCCTCATAGAAAATAAAACACGGAGCAGGTTATACACAGAGTTTAGATCCCAGGATTACTCTGTGTTCCAGAGTATAGACGCGTCCCGTCCTCCTCTGCTGCTTTATATAACGTTAACTCCTCACATGCTGTTCATAGCCAGACTGTATAACAGGGAGGTCAAACATAAGGCCTGAGGGCCAGAACAGGGCTGCCGAGGCGTCCAATCCGGCCCACTTTCCTTGCTGTCTTCCTTCCTGTCTTCCTTCCTTCTTTCCTTCCTTTCTTCCTTCCATCTGTCCTTCCTTGCTTCCTTCCTCACTTCCTTGCTTCCTTTCCATTCCTTTCTTCCTTCTTGTCTTATTTTCCTTCCTTCCTTCCTTCCTTCCTTCCTTCCTTCCTTCCTTCCTTCCTTCCTTCCTTCCTTCCTTCCTTCCTTCCTTCCTCCCTTTCTTCTATCTTTTCTTCCTTCTTTCCTTGCATCTGTTCCTCCCTTCTTCCTTCCTTCCTTCTTGTCTTCTTTTCCTTCCTTCCTTCCTTCCTTCCGCCCTTTCTTCTATCTTTCCTTCCTTCTTTCCTTCCATCCATCTGTCCTTCCTTCCTTCCTTCCTGTCTTCTTTTCCTTCCTTCCTTCCATCTGTCCTTCCTTCCTTCCTCCTTTCTTCTTTTCCTTCCTTCCTTCCTTTCTTCCTGACTCCGACTGCTGAAGCTGAATAAAAGCTTCACATCTACTTTTAAAAGCATCTTTTAGCAGCTTCAGTAGACATGACAGTAAATCCTGCTTGTGTTCCAGCACATAGACCGGCCCCAGCCCGGCTCCCAGGGGAAGGCGGGGGGGCAGCTGACGGAGAAGCTGCTGAGAATCGACCAGCTGGCGAGGATGGAGAACGACGTCATGGAGCCCAAGAGGAAGAGGAGTTTCCCCGGCAACAGCGTGCCGATGGACCGCCTGTCAATCAGCTCCATGGAAACCAAACTGGGATCCAACAAGCAGAGGTCAGAATAATATAATATATACTCATTATGTTTATTATTAATATTATTATTAATGTTATTATTAATATCATTATTAATATAATTATTAATATTATCGATGCAATACTTTAATGTTGTAGGTGGAATTCATTTTAACAGCTTTAACCTTTGTGTTGGACTCCCGGGTCAAATGGACCCCGTCTGTTTTGACTGTTCCTTCCTCCCTTCCTTCCTTGCTACATTCATTCCCTCTTTCCTTCCTTCCTTCTGTCCTTCTTTCCTTCCCTCCTTCCTTCCTCCGTTCCTTCCTTTCATTCCTCCCTTCCTTCCTTCTTTCCTTCCTTCTTTCCTTCCTTCCTTCTGTCCTTCTCCCTCCTTCCTTCCTTCTGTCCTTCTTTCCTTCCTCCCTTCCTCCCTTTCCCTTCCTTCCTTCCTTCCTTCCTTCCTTCTTTCCCTCCATCTGTCCTTCTTTCCTTCCTCCATTCCTTCCTTTCATTCCTCCCTTCCTTCCTTTCCTCCCTCCTTCCTTCTTTCCTTCCCTCCCTCCTTTCCTTCCTTCTTTCTCCCTTCCTCCCTCCTTTCCTTCCTTCCTTCTGTCCTTCCCTCCTTCCTTCCTTCTGTCCTGTCTTCCTTCCTCCGTTCCTTCCTTTCATTCTTCCCTTTCCTCCCTCCTTCTTTCTTTCCTTCCCTCCCTCCTTTCCTTCCTTCTTTCTCCCTTCCTCCCTCCTTTCCTTCCTTCCTTCCTTCCTTCCTTGCTTCCTTCCTTCTGTCCTTCTTTCCTTCCTCGGTTCCTTCCTTTCATTCACTCCAGGAAAGGAGTGACGAAGGAAGGGAGGAAAGGAAAGAAGGAAGGAAAGGAAGGAAGGACGGAGGATAAAAGGAAGGAAGGAAGAAAGGACGGAGGAAAGAAGGAAGGAGGGAGGGAGGGAGAAAGAGAGAGAAAGGGAGGAAGGAAGGAAAGGACAGGACATTTTGAACTATGTTAACCTGTCTGAAAGCTGCTGTATCAATAAAGTTTGATTGATTAACTTTTCTCCTCCTTTTTTTGTCTTTACAGCAAAAAAGTCGAAACATCCCGACGACGAATCAACCCTCCTCCGATCGACAGAGTGGGAATGAGCCGTCTACCAAACAGCAGAGGATAGACCCCCCCCCTCCCCCCCTCTGAGCCCCCACCCCCCCCCCACCCTCTCTACAGCGCCCCCCCCCTCTGGACAGGTACAGCACTGCAGGTCACATAAAAACTGTGAAATGTTCCTTTTAACCTTCCTGTTGTCCTCGAGTCAAGGAGGGAAGGGAGGAAGAAGGAAGGAAGGAAAGGAGGGAGGGAGGAAGGAAGGAAGGAAGAAGGAAGGAAAGGAGGATGGAAGACGGAAGGAAAGGAGGAAGGAAGGAAAGGAGGGAGGAAGGAAGGGAGGAAAGGAAAGAAGGAAGGGAGGAAGGAAAGGAAGGAAGGAAGGACGGAGGAAAGAAGAAAGGAAAGAAGGAGTGAGGGAGAAAGGAAAAGAGGAAGGAAGACGGAAGGAAAGGAGGAAGGAAGGAAAGGAGGGAAGAAGGAAGGGAGGAAAGGAAAAGAAAGAAGGACAGAGGAAAGAAGGAAGGAAGGAAAGGAGGGAGTAAGGAAGGAAGGGAGGAAAGGAAAGAAGGGAGGAAGGAAAGGAAGGACGGAGGAAAGAAGGAAGGAAGGAAGGTAGGAGGGAGGGAGGAAAGAAAGAAGGGAGGGAGCGAGAAAGGAAAAGAGGAAGGGAGGAAAGAAAGAAGGAAGGAAGGAAGGAAGGAAGGAAGGAAGGTAAGAGAGAAAGAAGGAAGAGTCAAAAAGCTTCATTGATGATGTTTGTTTTTCTCTTGCAGAGGAATCAGCACCGATGCATGAAACGCAGCCAATCACCTGCTGAGCCACGCCCACCACCTGCCAATCAATCACTACCCCCCCCAACCCCCTGCCCTCACGCACACACACACACACACACACACACACGGTGCATTCAGGTGCAGCTGGTCAACTCATCATCACTCAAAATAACACTCACAGTTAGATGATTTCATTCTGCAGCTTCTCTATTTTCTTTTATATTATAGTAAATATTTTGACATGTTGAGCTTGAGAAGTTGGTGAATTCTCCATTGACTTGTATAGAGACGGAAGCAAAACGGTCGCCCCCTGGTGGCCTTTTGATAGAATGCAGTTTTAAGTTACTTCCTGGTTGGCCTCATTACAGAGGACCGGAACTCCCCGCCTAGATATTACAGTTGTTTACAGCATCACCTGAATGCATCACACCCCCCCGCCCCCTCCCTTCTTCTTCTGACAGGAGGCGTTCGCTGCCTCGACTCTGAATCTAACTTTTTAATCTCTATGACGACACAGTGACATCACAGTTTAAAGGGCGACTTCACCATTTATTCAAACATGTGTCTTAAAAACCAAACAGCTAAAAATAAACATGAAGTGTTTATCTTGCTGTAATCATTCCTCCTGTTCATACTGACCTTTATTAAATCCCTTCATCATGATCTTTATATTATATGTTTTGCCCCCCCCACCCCCCGATCTGCTTCCACTGTAGATTAAGTTGTTAGATGATGTGTTCACTGACTGCAGCTCAGTCGGTTTATCTGATGCTTCTCACTGCCTGAACTTTAAATTGTGCATATTAAAATATTAAAAGAGTAAAAAAAATGAGTCTGTTTCTTTATGAATGGGTTAAAGATGCTTTTTAGCTCTTAACAAACATAAAATTATATATTAGTTATCAGTTGAGACAGAAGCTGGAAACACTAAGGGTCTGATTTACTAAGATCCTAAATAAAGGAACTAATGCGCGTGCACAGTGCAATAGATTGTGGACGTAACATCTGTGACGTCACCCATTGGTTTGTGGACTGCTGCTCGGAGGCCAATAGTATCGGATCTGAGCAGCGCCATCTTGAAAATTTCAGGTGCATGCTGGGTAAAATAAAAACATGGATTCTACTTATATGGGCATCAGGAGGAGCATGAGGCGCCCTCCTGAACCTGTGAACCAATCAACCTGTCAATCACCACGTAGCCACGCCCTAATGCATACCCTGCTTTATCGTCACATATAAAATCAGGGAGGCCAAAATGTCCCAAATGAACATCATACTGCATTGAAGAAGGCTTTAAACTAGCGATTGAGACCATAAA
>NC_084974.1:32308909-32323909 GCF_963691925.1 Scomber scombrus | reverse complement strand
TTACTGCCCCCCACACCATGCAGGAGGCTCTAACTGCCCCCCACACCATGCAGGAAGCACTTACTGCCCCCCACACCATGCAGGAGGCTCTTAATGCCTCCGACACCATGCAGGAGGCTCTAACTGCCCCCCACACCATGCAGGAGGCTCTTAATGCCCCCCACACCATGCAGGAGGCTCTTAATGCCTCCCACACCATGCAGGAGGTGTTTACTGCCCCCCACACCATGCAGGAAGCACTTACTGCCCCCTACAGGCCGGTGTCAGCAGCTACAGGGGCATTCTGTTGCCCTCTATGCTGATCTTCACGGCTCCCTGCGGCCGGTTGATCTTCCTCTGGTCTGCAAAGCGACGCTTGTGCTTCTCCAGCCTGCTCAGGCCTTTCTTATAGTCGCTCTACAGAGGACCAATCACAGCTCAGCTTTCTTATAACCGCTCTACAGAGGACCAATCACAGCTCAGCTTTCTTATAACCGCTCTACAGAGGACCAATCACAGCTCAGCTTTCTTATACCTGTCTACAGAGGACCAATCACAGCTCAGCTTTCTTATAACCGCTCTACAGAGGACCAATCACAGCTCAGCTTTCTTTATAACTACTCTACAGAGGACCAATCACAGCTCAGCTTTCTTTATAACTGCTCTACAGAGGACCAATCACAGCTCAGCTTTCTTATAACCGCTCTACAGAGGACCAATCACAGCTCAGCTTTCTTATAGCTGCTCTACAGAGGACCAATCACAGCTCAGCTCTTTCTTATAGCTGCTCTACAGAGGACCAATCACAGCTCAGCTTTCTTATAGCTGCTCTACAGAGGACCAATCACAGCTCAGCTTTCTTTATAGCTGATGGTGGCACATTAAAACCTGTTTGTGTTTTATTCTGAAATATAGGAACAGCTTGACTCTTTTAAAGGTTACTTCCTGCCTAAATAAGCTGATGCTGCTGCTCCCCCCCCCCTCCCCCCCTCCCTCTCCTCTCCTCTACTTACTCTGTTAGACTCCATCTCTACGTTCCACTTGGGTCGAACCACGTAGTCTTTGTTTGAAGGCATCGGCACTCGAGCTCGGGCGCAGAAGCCGGGATCACCGGGCCGCAGAGCTCTGAGGAGAGAAACACACGCAGAGAGAGAAGAGTTCAGAGTTCAGAGTTCAGAGTTCAGAGTCTGAAGATGATAAAACACAGATTTACTGACATGTAGAAACACTGCAGCTGTTTGGTTTCACTCAGCGACACTAAGATAAAATAATAAACCTGACTCACTGAAGCATGACTGTGTGTCTATTTTTAAGCTACTTTTATGTATTATTTTTACTATTTTAACATTATGTTCCTTGCTTTACTTCTGTGTTATTATTCTTATTTCTTTATTATTATATAAATAATGTATCAATACTTCTGTGCTCCTCATCGTCTTATGTTTATCTGCTTATTTCTTCAGTAAAACACTTATAACTATAACATAGTCACACAGTTGTTGAGTTCATCTTACTTTTCTTCTCCAGTCAGCTGTTTCTCCAGATCTCTGCGAGGCGTCTGCCCCCCCGAACTATAGAAAGAAAGAGAGAAAGAAAGAAAGAAAGAAACTTTGGTTTATATCAGGAGGAATTATAGCAGCAGATTAAACTCTGACTTTCATGCTGTTATCATCATTCTCCACCTCACAGCCGTTAGTCAGCAGCTTTACCTGTGTGTTACAGTCTAAAGTTTCCCCTGTAGGAACTTTACCTGTGTGTTACAGTCTATAGTTTCCCCTGTAGGAACTTTACCTGTGTGTTACAGTCTATAGTTTCCCCTGTAGGAACTTTACCTGTGTGTTACAGTCTATAGTTTCCCCTGTAGGAACTTTACCTGTGTGTTACAGTCTATAGTTTCCCCTGTAGGAACTTTACCTGTGTGTTACAGTCTATAGTTTCCCCTGTAGGAACTTTACCTGTGTGTTACAGTCTATAGTTTCCCCTGAACTTTACCTGTGTGTTACAGTCTATAGTTTCCTCTATAGGAACTTTACCTGTGTGTTATAGTCTATAGTTTCCCCTGTAGGAACTTTACCTGTGTGTTACAGTCTATAGTTTCCCCTGTAGGAACTTTACCTGTGTGTTACAGTCTATAGTTTCCCCTGTAGGAACTTTACTTGTGTGTTACAGTCTATAGTTTCCCCTGTAGGAACTTTACCTGTGTGTTACAGTCTATAGTTTCCCCTGTAGGAACTTTACCTGTGTGTTACAGTCTATAGTTTCCCCTGTAGGAACTTTACCTGTGTGTTACAGTCTATAGTTTCCCCTATAGGAACTTTACCTGTGTGTCCACTGCAGGAAACAGACTCTAAACCTACTTCGTGCACACACACAGCTTGAATAAACAGCTTTGTTCCACTCGTATCAACATTAGGATGAAGATCAGACATTTTTCATGTTAAAATCAAAGTTATGCTTCTTGGAAACAGACGATAGTTTTCTGATGTTCCTGATTCTTCAGATGTGATGGAAACACAACGAAGGAAAGTTTATTTTAGTTCCTGGATTTATCTGATTACTGACGTTTAATAGAGAAGTTGCCCTGTGGAGATTATGAGGTGGACACACACACACACACACACACACACACACACACACACACAACAATGCACACAGGCAGCGTGATCCTCATTCTGTGATTAGTTTCACACTTTTCTGCTGATTCAAGATGACAAACATGTACAAAAAGCAGGATTTAAACTAGTAGAAATGCACTCAGTTCCTCTGTTAAACCTTACAGATGAAACACATTGACTTCGTCCTCCTTTATAAACTTTATAAACGCGTCTAAAAAGTGTAAATATTCATCCACTGCTAATCAAACTTCCAGTCAGACTACAGGCAGGTTTTTACAGTGCAACCATGCAGTTATAGGACTGAACCTGATTGGTGGAGAGAAGACGTCGGGTTCCTCCGCTCTCTCCACCTTCTGAGGCTGACTGGGGGGAGGAGGAGGAGGAGAGGAGGTGAAATGGATAGATGAGAAGGAATGAAAGGAGGAAATCTAGGAAAAGATGCTCAAAACAGAACAATAAGAGGAAGGAAGGAAGGAAAGGAAAGGAAAGGAAAGGAAAGGAAAGGAAAGGCTGAGAGGAAGAACACAACATTTGATGAAGAGGAGGAGAGAATGAGAACAGTGAAGAAGAAAATACGTCTATTAAAAAAAAAGGAGAAAGACAGATTATGGAGATGAGAACAGCAGGCGGAGCTGGGAGACTCTAACTAATCCAGTTTTCTAATCTAATATTTGAAAAGAAAAGAAAGTTATTAAGAAGTGAAGTGATGAATGTTTCAGCCTGAATACACACTGGTTCTGGTTCTGGTTCTGATTCTGGTTCTGGTTCTGTGAGGAAATAACATGAACAAACCTCCACAGTCTGGAAGTCAAAGTGTTGGTGTGGAGTCGCTTATTAAACCTTATTAAACCTCATTAAATTATGTAGTGTAGATTATTACGATTATTACGTTAGATACGATGGACGTACGATGGACGTACGTTAGATACGATGGACGTACGATGGACGTACGTTAGATACGATGGACGTACGTTAGATACGATGGACGTACGATAGATACGATGGATGTACGATGGACGTACGTTAGATGCGATGGATGTACGTTAGATACGATGGATGTACGATGGACGTACGTTAGATACGATGGACGTACGTTAGATACGATGGATGTACGATGGACGTACGTTAGATACGATGGATGTACGATGGACGTACGTTAGATACGATGGATGTACGTTAGATACGATGGATGTACGATGGACGTACGTTAGATACGATGGACGTACGTTAGATACGATGGATGTACGATAGATACGATGGACGTACGTTAGATACGATGGACGTATGATAGATACGATGGACTTACGTTAGATACGATGGACGTATGATAGATACGATGGACTTACGTTAGATACGATGGACGTATGATAGATACGATGGACTTACGTTAGATACGATGGACGTACGTTAGATATGATGGATGTACGTTAGATACGATGGACGTACGTTAGATACGATGGACGTACGTTAGATGCGATGGATGTACGATGGACGTACGTTAGATACGATGGATGTACGTTAGATACGATGGACGTACGTTAGATACGATGGACGTACGATCGATACGATGGACGTACGTTAGATACGATGGACGTACGATGGACGTACGTTAGATACGATGGACGTACGTTAAATACGATGGACGTACGATAGATACGATGGATGTACGATGGACGTACGTTAGATGCGATGGATGTACGTTAGATACGATGGATGTACGATGGACGTACGTTAGATACGATGGACGTACGTTAGATACGATGGATGTACGATGGACGTACGTTAGATACGATGGATGTACGATGGACGTACGTTAGATACGATGGATGTACGTTAGATACGATGGATGTACGATGGACGTACGTTAGATACGATGGACGTACGTTAGATACGATGGATGTACGATAGATACGATGGACGTACGTTAGATACGATGGACGTATGATAGATACGATGGACTTACGTTAGATACAATGGATGTACGATGGACGTACTTTAGATACGATGGACGTACGTTAGATACGATGGATGTACGATAGATACGATGGACGTACGTTAGATACGATGGACGTATGATAGATACGATGGACTTACGTTAGATACGATGGACGTACGTTAGATATGATGGATGTACGTTAGATACGATGGGCGTACGTTAGATACGATGGACGTACGATAGATACGATGGACGTATGTTAGATACGATGGATGTACGATAGATACGATAGATCTACGATAGATACGATGGATGTATGTTAGATACGATGGACGTACGATAGATACGATGGATGTATGTTAGATACAATGGATGTACGATAGATACGATGGATGTATGTTAGATACGATGGATTTACGTTAGATACGATGGATGTACTTTAGATATGATGGATGTACGTTAGATACGATGGACTTACGTTAGATACGATGGATGTACATTAGATACGATGGACTTACGTTAGATACGATGCATGTAGGTTAGATACGATGGACGTACGTTAGATACGATGGATGTACGATGGACGTACGTTAGATACGATGGACGTACGTTAGATACGATGGATGTACGTTAGATACGATGGACGTACGATGGACGTACGATGGATGTACGTTAGATACGATGGATGTACGATGGATGTACGTTAGATACGATGGATGTACGTTAGATACGATGGATGTACATTAGATACGATGGATGTACGTTAGATACGATGGACTTACGTTAGATACGATGGATGTACGATGGATGTACGTTAGATACGATGGATGTACCTTAGATACGATGGATGTATGTTAGATACGATGGATGTACGATGGATGTACGATAGATACGATGGATGTACGTTAGATACGATGGATGTACGTTAGATACGATGGATGTACGTTAGATACGATGGACGTACGTTAGATACGATGGATGTACGTTAGATACGATGGATGTACATTAGATACGATGGATGTACGTTAGATACGATGGACTTACGTTAGATACGATGGATGTACGATGGATGTACGTTAGATACGATGGATGTACCTTAGATACGATGGACGTACGTTAGATACGATGGATGTACGATAGATACGATGGACGTATGTTAGATACGATGGATGTACGTTAGATAGGATGGATGTACGATGGATGTACGATAGATACGATGGATGTACGATGGATGTACGATAGATACGATGGATGTACGATGGATACGATGGATGTACGATAGATACGATGGACGTACGATGGATGTACGTTAGATACGATGGATGTACGTTAGATACGATGGATGTACGATGGATGTACGTTAGATACGATGGATGTACGTTAGATACGATGGACTTAAGTTAGCTAGGATGGACGCATGTTGGTCGTATGTTGTATATTAAATCGTATTTTGGATATAATGTACGTACGTTGTATATAAAGTCACTGTAAGAAGAAGCTAAAGGTGTTTTAGTACCTGAGTCTCCGTCTCTGAGGCATCTGCTGGTCCAGATCTCTCTGCTGTCTCTCTTCTCTCGTCATTCCTTTGTAGTTGGACGTCAAACCGAAGATCGGCCGCGACCACTCGTCTGGACGAGAAGACACAAATCAATCGTCAATCACTGCAGGTTCACTGAGTTACATCATCTTTTTAAAAGGGCCGTTATTTAACCGATACCACATGTTTATGTCTTATTGTTTTTATTATCACACACAACGATTTCTGTCACTTTTACTCTTATTTTGGTGCTTTTCACCCAATTACTTGAGCTTCTTTAATCACTGCAACCAGCTTTTATAACTTCTTACTTATTCCTGTAAACTCTGAGCTGATATAAAAGAAGGTTTCCTGTTGTTTAGTGTGTTATTTTAACTGACTCTGGGCTGTTAAAGACTGATAAATATAGGTGTGAGCAGCCTCTGCAGCAGTCTGAGGAGCGCTGAGTTCCTTACTGATGAGTTTGAGGGCGAGGTCTTTGTTGGATCGGGACTCTTTGGGATGTTTGTACAGGAACATGACGGCTCGTCCGATCCCGCTGTGCTTCAGCGTCTCCTGACTCACGCTGGGAAGCTGCAGCGAAGGAAACGCAGGAAAAACACTGCAGTCAGACACCAGCGGGACTTTGTGTTTTTTATTATTTAAAGCCGAGACTGATCATGTGACTCTGAGCTCACCTCCTGTAGGATCCTGAGAAGCTCCTCTCTGATTCTGAGAGCAGGCAGTGATTTATCGGGAAGAGGACTGATCCACTCTTTGATGGCCGACATCACGCCGCTGTCGATAAACGTCTCCTTTAAGTCCTGCCTGAGGGACAAAAAGAGAGAAATATTACTCAGCTTCTATTATAATCTGATGGAGCTGCTTCTTATCAGTCTAGTTACTGATGTTAATGATTATTAATGATGATTAAAGGGAGGAGTGAGTAGTATCCATCAATCAAACTTTAATTATACAGCTGCTTTCATTCAGGTTAATGTTGTTTAAAGTGCTTAACAGCTGATAAAAGACAGAAACAGTCATAAAATACAGAAAAAATGAATAAAAATGATGAGAGAACAAATTAAAAAGACAAAATAAGAATGATAAAAATGTTTAAATAAAATAAGTGGGGAAAAAATTCATAGAACAAAAAATATTCATTATTTAGCATTTTTTATTCAAAATAAATTATAAATAAAATAATAATTAAATAGATAAAATAAATAAATAAGAACAATAAGAGTAAAAAGTTTAAAAAACAAAAAAGAGAAAAAACAAGGTTAAAAATAGATTAAACAGACAAATAGCATCAAATGTTTCGAAAATTTAAATAAAATAAGTAAAAAAATAAATAATTAAATAAATACAATAGTTAAATAATTAAATTAAATAAGAGAGAATAAGAAAAAAGGTTCATTAAAAGTTAAGAGTTAAAAAAACTTGGTTCAAATAGATAAAAATGACAAAAGAAAAGTAAAAGAAAAGATTTAATAAGTTTTATAAAAACTAGAAATTAAAACTAGGTTAAAAAAAGATTCAATTTTTATTTAATATTTAATATTTAATTCATATTTTTTTTAAACATCAAAAAACATTTTTAGAAAATTAAAATAAGCAAAAAAATAAATAAATAGATAAAATAATTAAATAAATAAATAAAATACGAAAGAATTAAAAAAAAGGCTTATTAAAGGTTAGAATTAAAAAAAGGTTAAAATAGATTTAAATGACAAAAGAAAAGTGAAATAAAATAAAAGTTTAATAAAAAATGTGAATAAAACTAGATTAAAAAAAAGAGACACAATTGAAAAGAAGGAAATAGCATAAAATAACTTACTTCTTCAGGTGCATGACGACCTGACCCAGCAGAGACAGCTTCTTCAGCGCTGGTTTCTTCTGACTGTTCAGAGTTCGATCCTCCTGTAGAGAGAGCGGCCGGTTAGGATTTATATTATATAAACAGGTTTAATGAGTTATAGGGTTAGGGTTAGTCGGACCTCTGCAGCCTCGGTCATCTTCATGATCATGGCGCTGACGACGTCGTCGGCGTCGCTGATGAACGTCCCGCCGTCACGATGCCGCCTCCTCTTACCGTTCATCGCTTTCTTCTTAGCGAGCATGATGTCGAAGTCTGACATGAAGCTGGTGCTGAAGACACACACAGAGAGAGAGAGAGACACACACACACACACACACAGAGAGAGAGACACACACACAGAGACACACACAGAGACACACACACACACACACAGAGAGACACACACACACACAGAGAGACACACACAGAGAGACACACACACACACACACACAGAGAGAGAGACACACACAGACACACAAAGAGACACACACACACACACACACACACACATAGAGACACATAGAGAGAGACAAACACACACACACAGAGAGAGAGACACACACAGAGAGAGACACACACACACACATAGAGAGAGAGACACAGAGAGACACACAGAGAGACACACACAGAGAGACAAACACACACACACAGAGAGAGAGACACACACACACACAGAGAGACACACAAACACACACATAGAGAGAGAGACACAGAGAGACACACAGAGAGAAACACACACACACACAGAGACACACACAGAGAGAGAGAGAGACACACACACACACACACACACACACACACAGAGAGACAAATGTCAGATTAACAGTATTTAAGGGTTAAAACATCTACAGCATGTTTGTCTCTTTCTTTCTCCTGAAAGTTTTTTTCCTTTTGATTCCTGTTAAAAGATTTATTTTGTTTTTTGTGACACAACACAGAAGAGACATACTGTACTCAGACGCCTCTTTTCAGGGTTTATAAAGAGTTAAATAACAATAAAGAAACACCTGCACTGACTCACCTCTTACACCTTAAAGACGATAAAAGGGACAGAGCAGGATCACTGGGAGTTTTTCCCTCCCAGTCGAGGGTCTAATTTATCATTTTGGGCTTTAAATATGAATTAAATACTTCCAACACTTCCCCTCTCTGATTACTAACTCTTCTAAACTCACAAACTGATCACAGAAGATAAACATGTGACTCTAATGTGATGTATTTTCTTACTCTTGTCCGCTGCGGTCGACACCTTCGTCAGAGTCGGAGTCTTCCTGCATCTGCTGCTGCTTCAGCTGCGCCTCCTTCTTGTCTCCATCCAGGTCCTCCTGGTTGAAGCCCTGCAGAGAGGAGGAGAAGAAGAAAGGCTCATCAGCTCCGAGTAGGAGGAGAAGAAGAAAGGCTCATCAGCTCCGAGTAGGAGAAGAAGAAGAAAGGCTCATCAGCTCCGAGTAGGAGAAGAAGAAGAAAGGTTCATCAGCTCCGAGTAAGAGAAGAAGAAGAAAGGCTCATCAGCTCCGAGTAGGAGAAGAAGAAGAAAGGCTCATCAGCTCCGAGTAGGAGAAGAAGAAAGGCTCATCAGCTCCGAGAAGGAGAAGAAGAAGAAAGGCTCATCAGCTCCGAGTAGGAGAAGAAGAAGAAAGGCTCATCAGCTCCGAGTAGGAGAAGAAGAAGAAAGGCTCATCAGCTCCGAGTAGGAGAAGAAGAAGAAAGGCTCATCAGCTCCGAGTAGTAGGAGAAGAAGAAGAAAGGCTCATCAGCTCCGAGTAGGAGAAGAAGAAGAAAGGCTCATCAGCTCCGAGTAGTAGGAGAAGAAGAAGAAAGGCTCATCAGCTCCGAGTAGGAGAAGAAGAAGAAAGGCTCATCAGCTCCGAGTAGAGAAGAAGAAGAAAGGCTCATCAGCTCCGAGCAGGAGGAGAAGAAGAAAGGCTCATCAGCTCCGAGTAGAGAAGAAGAAGAAAGGCTCATCAGCTCCGAGTAGGAGAAGAAGAAGAAAGGCTCATCAGCTCCGAGCGGGAGAGGAACGGGTCAAACACAGAAACAGATCTACAGTCGTACTCACTGTGAATTCTTCTCCCTCTTCGTCTCCAGACTCTCCGAAAATGTCTGCGATCATTTTTCTGAAGGAGACAAAAAAAAAAAAAGGTCAAAAGGTGTTTTTCATTTTCATTTCTACTTTCACTCTCTACTCCTTCACCTCCTTTATTATTGTGTCTGGAACCAGCTGGTCAGTGAGGTTTCTATGTGTCCATGTGGTTTAGTTTAAATTTAAAGGGAGGAAAAATGGAAGGGAGGAAGAAAGAAGGAAAGGAGGAAGGAAGGAAGGAAGGAAGGGAGGAAGGATGGAAGGAAGGGAGGAAAGATGGAAGGATGGAAGGAAGGGAGGAACAAGGAAGGAAAGGAGGAAGGAAGGATGGAAGGAAAGGAGGGAGGATAGAAGGAAGGGAGGAAAGATGGAAGGAAGAAGGAAGGAAAGGAGGAAGGAGTCAAGTCAAGTCAAGTCAAACTTTATTTATAAAGCACATTTAAAAACAACCTCAGTTGAACCAAAGTGCTGTACAGTTATTAAAATACAATATAATCAGACACAAATATAATAATAAATAAAACAGTAAAGGAATAATAAGAGCTCAATTTAAAAAAGAGTAAAAGTAAAAGTAAAAATAAAAATACAATAAAATAAAATAAGAGCCAAGGATTCTCGCCTAGCTGTGGCTGAACGCCAAGGAGAAAAGATGGGTTTTCAGCAGTGTTTTGAAGTGCTCAATAGACTGTGCAGCTCTGACCTGGATAGGTAGGCTGTTCCACAGCTTTGGGGCCGCCACTGAGAAGGCTCTGTCCCCACGGGTACAGAGTCTGGACCGAGGTACTGCCAGGAGCAGCTGGTTTGCCGACCTAAGTGCTCTGGACGTACTGTGAGGCTGCACAAGCTCTGCTAAATAAGATGGTGCCAGACCATTTAAACACTTAAAAACAATTAATAAAACCTTGAACTGGATCCTAAAATGAACAGGCAACCAGTGCAATGATGCAAGGACGGGACTGATATGATCACGCCGTTTCTTTCCAGTCAGCAGGCGGGCGGCTGCATTCTGGACAACCTGTAACCGACGCAGTGCTGACTGGTCGAGACCAACAAGTAAAGAGTTACAGTAGTCTAGGCGTGATGTAATAAAGGTGTGGATAACTTTCTCAAGATCCTTTCTAGGGAGATGAGCCTTTACTTTAGCTACTAGTCTTAGCTGGAAGAAGCTCGTTTTAACAATAGAGCTTATCTGTTTATCGAACCTAAAGTCACAGTCCAACATAACACCAAGGTTCCTTGCAAAAGGATGACAGTGAGACTTCAGGGTGCCAATGGCGCTGTTATAACCATCTAGGAGATTTTGTTGGCCGAATAAAATAATCTCAGTTTTATTTTTGTTCATGGAGAGAAAGTTCACTTCCATCCAAGATCTAATGTCATTGAGGCAGTCTAATAAGACCTGGACAGAGGCTTGCTCATTTGTTTTTAAGGGTATATAGATTTGTACATCGTCAGCAAAGCAATGAAATGAGACATTGTGCTTTCTGAATATGGATCCCAATGGCAACATATATATTGAAAAGAGGAGGGGGCCCAAAATAGAGCCCTGAGGCACCCCACAGCTCAGCGGCGAAGTGGCCGAAGAATACTGGCCCAGCTGGACAGAGAAGCTCCTATCTGAGAGATATGACTGAAACCACTTAAGAACGGTACCCTTAATGCCCACACAGGTGTTTAAGCGAGACAGGAGGATGTTGTGATCCACTGTGTCAAAGGCAGCTGTCAGATCCAGAAGGACCAGGACAGCATATTTACCAGAGTCAACTGTTAAAAGAAGGTCATTTAAAATTCTTAAAAGTGCTGTTTCAGTGCTATGGCGTGACTTAAAACCAGACTGGAACTTCTCTGAAATGCCATTTAGATCAATAAAAGACTGCAGTTGTTCGTTAACCACCTTCTCCAAGACCTTAGAAAGAAAAGGAAGCTTGGAGATAGGCCTAAAGTTGGATAAAACTGTGGGGTCAAGATTATGTTTTTTGATGAGGGGCTGGACCACAGCATGTTTAAAGGCAGCTGGGACACATCCAGACATCAAAGATGAATTTATCAGATCCATAACACAGGGCCCAATAATATGGAAAATGTCCTTAAAAAGACGGGGTGGGATGCTGTCAAGAGGACAGTGAGAAGGCCTGAGGTGCTGGACAATATCAGTTAAAGCTGAAAGAGACACTTGCTCAAATGTGTCAAAAACATCAGGGCAAATGGGAGAGACGGCAGGATCCAACGCAGACGGCAAAAGAGAGGACCTAATATCTGAGATCTTGTCAATGAAAAACCTTAGGAAATCTTCACACAGCTTAAGTGAAGGAACAACACCATTGTGGTTACAGGGGTTTAAAAGAGTATTTAAGGTGTTGAAAAGGAACTGAGGTTTATGGCTATTAGCAGACACAAGATTGGATAAGAACAGACTCTTGGCAGTTTTAACAGCTTTCTGATACTGCAATAGACTGTTTTTTAAAATGTCCAAAGAAACGTGTAGATGATCTTTCTTCCACTTCCTCTCGGCGCGTCTACATACACGTCTTAAAGTGCGAGTGGTGTCATTAAGCCATGGCTCTGTTACTGGCTTGGGGCGTTTACACCTAAAAGGCGCCACCAAATCCAATATGTCAATGCAAGTACAATTAAAAGTGTCTAAAAGTTCATCGGGAGTAAGAGTACCATACTGATCCTCAGTATGTAGCACAGAATGATTAAAAGCTTAAGAAAAATCAGAAGCAGTGGAAGGGTTAATTGTGCGCACACGGCGGTTCGTGGCGCACCGTTTCACATGGGAGAGAGGCAGTGTAATATTAAATAAAACAGCGAAGTGATCGGACATAAGTGAGTCACAAATCTCACTGACATTTAACTGTAGACCAAAAGATAATATAAGGTCCAGTGTGTGACCGTTCTCATGTGTCGGATCAGACACAGACTGAGTAAGGTTAAAAGAGTCAATGAGATTCAGAAAGTCTTTCACCAAGGGACGGGATTCGCAGCAGACATGGATATTAAAGTCCCCAACAATTAAAAACCGATCATAGTTCACTGACACTCCTGCCACAAAGTCTGTGAAGTCCTTTATAAAATCCTTATTGAACTGAGGCGGACGATAGACTACAGCGCACAGGACGGGTATAGTAAAGTCTACAATGAATGTCTGCAGCTCAAAGCTGGAGAAAGAGATCGACGGTGACAATCGACACTGAAAACTGGATTTAAATACAGATGCTACCCCTCCACCTCGGCCGGTGGTTCGGGGGGAGTTAAAAAAAGAGACAGTTAGGGGGGAGCAGCTCGGAGAACTGAATAGACTCACCAACTTGAATCCACGTCTCTGTCAAAAACATGAAATCCAACTCACGTGAAGTGAAGAAGTTATTCAAGACAAAAGTCTTGTTTGCTAGCGATCTAGCATTTAAGAGAGCCAGGCTAAGAGTAATCTCCTCGCGGGCCTGGGTGAGAACGCGGCGCAGAGGCCGGAGATTCCTAAGATCCACACCGCCGCTGCGGGCCCGACATCTGGGAGGGGGGACCTCCGCCGGCAGGTGAAGGCATCCAGCGGCTTGGCGGGAAGGAACAACAGGCTGGATCCAACGAAGACACAAGGGCCGCACATGAGATCCTCTGACAAGAAGGCGAGGATCGGTCCAACAGGTGGATCGTCTGAGGATCTTGAGTTTCACCAAGACACCTGCCCTCTTTCCGCGTCTTCTGGAGCGCTTCCTCCGTAGGATGACAGCCGGTGAGTGCAGCAGGTAAACTGGCACAGACGCCAGTGGAGGAGGAAGACCCGAGGTTTGATCACCCAAATCAAAGTTTGGCAGTGTTTTTTGAGATGCTCTAATGCCAAGAAGTGCTTGGCGATCATACACAAACAGAGCAAAGGAATCTTGGCAGAGATCACAAAGTAATACAACAGCAAATATCAAACACAGCAGAGCTGGCAGACGGCAGGCCGCACATGCTGGCGCCATCTTGCAACTCTTGCAATTCAGTCCAAGGAAGGATGGAAGGAAATCTTTCTTTACTTCTTTCTTTCTTTCCTTCTCTCCTTCCTTTCTTTCTTTGTTTCTTTCCTCCTTTCTTACTGTCTATCTTTCTCCTACTTGTTCTTTCCCTTTCCTTTTTTCTTTCTTTCTTTCCACCTTTTCTCCTACTAGTTCCTCCTTTCTTTCTTTCCCTTCTTCCTCTTTTATCTTTCTTTTTTTGTTTGTTTGTTTCTTACTTTTTCCTTCCTCTTCTCCCTTGTTTATCTTTCTTTCAATCTATCTATCTATCTACCTTCTTCCTCTTTTCTTTCTCTCTAGGAGGATAAAATATGTAATATGTATCATTGTTTTGTGGTTACACCATTTGACATTTTCAGGAGCATTCAGTCTTACTTTTGGTATAAAATGGTGCAAATGTCATTTCACATGATATAAAACCAACAAAAATACTAAATGTACATTTTAACAAACCTGATGCTGCTTTTAAATCTAGTTTAACTGATTTATGAATTCATCATCTTACCAACACTTATTATCACTGACCTGCATCACATTTAAACATCAAAGTAATTCAAATAAAAAGTGTTAAAATAGTAAATTAAATGAAGCTAAAATAGAATAAGAGCATCATTACTCACTCCTCCTCGTCTCCTGATTCGCTGTCGCTGCCGAACAGCGCCTTCTCGTCCTTGTTGCCGGCGTTGACCTTCGACCTCTCGTCCTCGCTCTCGCTGTCGGAGCCCAGCTCTCTCAGTTTAGCCGCCAGACTCTTATCGGGGCCGCCGGCCTCCGAGCCGCCGTCGCTGTCCGAGTTCTCGTCGTCCGACACGGCCCGGCTCCTCTTCACTGGAACACCATAGAAGAAGAAAAACATGTCAGAATAACATGAAGAATATGTTTTAATGAGCAGAATCATCACAGCTGAGGGATTTAAAGGGTAATTCCACCTTAAATATGACATCACAGCTGAGGGATTTAAAGGGTAATTCCACCTTAAATGTGACATCACAGCAGCTTCATAGAGTCAGT
>NC_084974.1:32258909-32306409 GCF_963691925.1 Scomber scombrus | reverse complement strand
TCAGGGTCAAATTTAACCGATTTTTTACATTTTAGACAGAAAATGGAAATAAAACGCATCATTTTTATCAATTTGTGTGCAGCTGATACACATTATTATAAAAGCTAATGTATAAGTTTGTCCTGTGTTTATTCCTGTGTTGGATCATAAAATAGTGATTGTGAATGTCTTTAATTAATGACTGATGGCGAATTAGTGTAAAGACTAATGATGAGTCAGAATATAAACAGTATGTAAGGGTTTAGTACAAATATAATAACTTTTAAGACCTTTTTAAAACCTCTTTTCAAGTTATTCAAGTTAATACTCTGCAGTAAAGTGTCCCATGTGACTGTTGTCCTCATATATAATATATTATGAGACATATTATATAATATATAAGTCATTAATAAAGGACTGTAACTAATGATTAGTTTCATTATAGATCCAACTGCTGATTATTTCTTACTTTAATTAATAAGTTGATTGGTTGGTTTATGTCAAATAATCAGAAAATAATGATAAATAATATAAACTGAACAAATATAATGACACTCAGATCAGATTTAATGATTTCAGTTCCTACAATTCCAGATATAAAACTTTATTTAAGACCTTTTTTAGACGTTTTAAGGATCTGAGGTGACCGTGCAGATGTCCCACATTCTGATCTGCACTTGAACGCATCACACACAGCTCCTGTCATCTTTCCTTTCATGTTAATCATGTTCCGACATTATTCAGACACATTTGACTGTAATAATACATTATAATGTGAGTCACTAACAGGATGAACAGTGATAGTTAAGTGATGACATGCAGTCTGACCTCAGAGTGATGTTTGTCGCTCCTCGCCTCCTCTCCGTCTGATGCCGGGTGTTCATCCATTACCGGAGTACCGCCTCCGTCATCTGCAGGAAAAACAGGCGAGAATCACACTTCAGCTGCTAGTAGACATTATTTTAAGAGTTAATATTATTTACAGTTAAACCTTCAGCTGAGCCGCTTCTAGTCTAAAGTGCTGCTGGTTATGTTCATGCTTTGTTTTACTCTCTGCAGGAAGGAGGAAACCACAGGAAGCTGAACTGGTCTGATTCATCCTGGACTCACCTGACGGGTTGGTGCCAAACTCCTCAAACACATTATGTATTTATTAAAGTTCTGGACTAAACTAGCTAACTGTATATAAAGTAGTAAACTAGCTAACTGTATATAAAGTAGTGTAAACTAGCTAACTGTATATAAAGTAGTGTAAACTAGCTAACTGTATATAAAGTAGTGTAAACTAGCTCCACCTCCAGCAGCTACAACAGTAACATGCTGCTCTAACACTGATGCTTCACTATTAATAATCTAATGATGTCATAATAATAATATATCAGTCAGAGGACCAAACCACTACTTTACTGTAATACTGCATACTACATCACTATAATACTGCAGTACTTTTACTGTAATACTGCATACTACATCACTCATAATACTGCAGTACTTTTACTGTAATACTGCATACTACATCACTCATAATACTGCAGTACTTTTACTGTAATACTGCATACTACATCACTATAATACTGCAGTACTTTTACTGTAATACTGCATACTACATCACTCATAATACTGCAGTACTTTTACTGTAATACTGCATACTACATCACTATAATACTGCAGTACTTTACTGTAATACTGCATACTACATCACTATAATACTGCAGTACTTTTACTGTAATACTACATACTACATCACTATAATACTGCAGTACTTTTACTGTAATACTGCATACTACATCACTCATAATACTGCAGTACTTTTACTGTAATACTGCATACTACATCACTATAATACTGCAGTACTTTTACTGTAATACTACATACTACATCACTCATAATACTGTAGTACTTTCACTGTAATACTGCATACTACATCACTCATAATACTGCAGTACTTTTACTGTAATACTGCATACTACATCACTCATAATACTGCAGTACTTTTACTGTAATACTGCATACTACATCGCTCATAATACTGCAGTACTTTTACTGTAATACTGCATACTACATCACTCATAATACTGCAGTACTTTTACTGTAATACTGCATACTACATCACTCATAATGCTGCAGTACTTTTACTGTAATACTGCATACTACATCACTATAATACTGCAGTACTTTTACTGTAATACTGCATACTACATCACTCATAATACTGCAGTACTTTTACTGTAATACTGCATACTACATCACTCATAATACTTATATATATTTTTTACCGTAATACTTTAACCACAGCGCTTTTATAATAACGTATTTTTACCGTAATACTTTAACCACAGCGCATTTATAATATCACTAATAGAAACACGCTTGGAGCTAAAATCGGACACATTTCTTGACATTAACGCTTCTATTTCCCTTCAGCTTCATCCTCCACACAGTAAACATCTTATATAACCTTCTGTGAGTTATATTTATCAGCTGAATGGGGTAAAAAGTGACATTTAGGAAACAAAGCGGTTGTTTACCGGAATGGCTAGCCGACATGAAGTCTTCCTCCTCTCCGTCCATCTCTCAGAAGAACAACAGACTCTCACCTGGAAGAGAAACGGAGGAGAAGATGGAAGGAAGGATCCGCTATCTATCCGCTGTAACTCTAATATAAATATATCAAAAGCAAGGAGAAATACACGCGAAGCAAAGTAAACGCCGCGCTGTTTGGAGGGAAAGCTAACAGCAACTGCTAGCTACTGTAGCCCGGAGATGACCCAAAATGGAGGCGCCGCTGTCATATACGCATGCGCAAAGGTCACAGGTTTAGTTTATGTATCTGCGTCATTGTTTGTTCACACTTTTTTTTAAAGAGGGTTTCTTTTCTCCTTTTTTATGATTTTACTTTGTTTTTTTAAAGCTCTTTAAATAATTATATAATTACATCTTTCGTACAACTCCAACTAATGTTTATTTTATCTTATTGTTTTATTTTTTTGTATTTTATTTTAATTGATATTTACATTTTATTTTCATTTATATATTAGTATATTAATGTGTATGTGTATATATTGATGTATACTCACTGTACTGTATTTTGTTCTTTCATGTTCCTACGTGGCTGAATGGCAAGTAAAGTCCTTACATTGAATACTTGAATGTTTTTATCATCATTATCCTTTTAAATATATATTTTATTAACCTCATATAAGCTTCAAATTAACTTTTATATGCATTTTTGCACTAATGATAATAATGGACACACTGTGTGGATTTTGGCCCCAATAAATTACATTGAAAACAAAGGGAATAGGTCACAAAAGATTTATTTTATTGTCATTCAGCACAGCATCAAAGATATAAGATAAGACAACTACTATGTATATATGAACAAAAATATATATAATAGATATACAAAGTAGAACAACATTTTGAACATGGCTCTTTTTTCTTCTTCTTTCACTTTAATCTGTGCAACAACAATATCATCTCTGGTACATTACCACTCAATACCAATATAAGGAAAATAATGTCAATAATGTTAATAATGTCACAAATATTATTATTTTGTTATTATATACTATACTTGTTACTGTTTTTTGTACTTATTTATTGTTCTTTATTCTTTCTTATTGATGCTCTTCTATTTGACTGTCCACTTGCTGCTATAATAATGCAAATTTCCCCCATTGTGGGACTGATAAAGGAATATCTCATCTTAAAAACAAAGATAAAATAAATTAAAATCGATATAATAACTGAATAAATAATTTAAATAAGTACTTTCTGGACATTGCACAGGTATGAGGTGTGGAGAATACACACATGCACATAAATAATACTTTACATTTGCATAACAGCAGCGAGGTAGAAAGACAAAGCACAGTCAGCAGTGTGTTATTCTGTTTAGTGGTCTTATAGCAGCCGGGTTGAAGCTGGTACTGAACCCAACAGTGCTGCAATCCTTCAGGATGCTGGTTGCTTTGGCCAACATGTGTTTTTGGGTCATGTCCTCTAAAGGTGGCAGTGTGACCCCAATAGTCCTCCCCACCTTTCTGTCTCAGGTGTTAGAGTTGTTGAAGATGCTCTCTATGATGCTCCTGCAGAAGGTGGTGAGGATGGATGGATCAAGGTGGAATAAGATGATCTTTAGATTGATCTAGAATGGAAACAAGGCAAGAATTAAAATACACTTCAACTGCCTAAAATATAAGGGAGGAGTAGCAACCCTAACCCTAACTATGAATCATGATGGAGAGAAATGGAAATGATGACACAGAGCTACCAGACTTTAGATCCTGGTGGCAGATAAATATCTAGTATGGGGTTTGAGGCCTAGTATGGACCCAATAATAGCACAAATTAAAGAGAGGGCTTCACCATTAAAGCCATGTATACACGTAGCCGGGTATTTATAAAAATGGATATTTCCCCCCCTCGTGTGGATGAAAGGCAAAAACACATGAAAATATATCAGTTTTTCCAGATACCCGGCTACGTGTTTACCATAGACTGTATGGTGTTTACATGGCCTAAGGTGGTGTTTGACTCAAAGTTCAAGCTAAGGGTTTAAGATCCAGTGTTTAAACAATGAGTACAGAAAGGATAATGATATATGTATGTGTTCCAAATGTTGTTCATCTACATCAATCTGGAGGGAGGGGCTCAATTTGCTTAATTTTCCAAGGGGTGCAGTGGTGCATTTTGGCCAGCACTTCCTGTTTTATGGCGAAACATCAAAATTGTCCACATCGCCATGGCTACCAGGTATAACATAGGAAATAGGTTATGATGGCTAGTTTTACTTTACATTTTATTTAGTTAGTTTAATTTTATTAGTGTTGCATTGTTCATTGTAGTTTTTATTTATTTTTTATCTCAGTGAACTAAATTATTGTTTCCCTGCTAGTCTTGGTCTTAGTGACCTATAATAACCCTGCTGTCAATCAGCTTTGAACGTTTATTCATGTTTTGTTTTGTGAGATTTAAAAAAATAAATAAAGTTTGGAAGAAGAAGAAAAAAAAACGTAAACAGTAGTGACGTGCTCGGTGACGTTTTTAACTCGCGCCACAGTCTCCACGGCTCCACGTGTGTTTGGTCGCAACGGCTCAGCTCCTCACGTGAACCCGGGTTTCAGTGCTCGAGCAGCGGGGAGGATGGACGAGCGAGGCCGGCTGTGCTCCGTGTGGCTCGGCTCAGAGACGGGCATCCTGAAGGGGGTCAGTCTCTCCCAAAAAAACGCGTTTAACTTCTGCAACACGCGACACTTGAGCCGCGAGCAGGAGGTGCGCGCGCTGTGCTGGGGAGACCCGGCGGAGAGCGAGCTGCTGGTCGCGAGCCGGGACGGAACCGTGCGCACGTTCAGCACCGAGAAGGGCTCGTTCACCGAGGCGCGGGTCTGCGGGGAACCGGAGCAGGGCTGCTTCAGCGGGCTCGCGCTCAACGGGGATGCGCTCATCACCTGCGTGGAGTGCGGGACGCTGCGGGTGTGGCGTGAGGACCGCAGCGAGCCCGTCACCGAGCTGCAAGCGGGGAAGAACGTGAGCAGGATGAGGCAGAACCCGGTGCAACGGAACCAGGTCGCCACCGGAGGGAAGGACACCGGGCTGAAGATCTGGGACCTGGACAGACCGGAACAACCCGCATTCACCGCAAAAAACCTGCGGGACGACTGGCTGGATCTACGGCAGCCGCAGTGGGTCAGAGACATGGCGTTCATCCCGGACTCTCAGAAGGTGGTCACGTGTACTGGATACCACCAGGTGAGACAGTAACAGAGTACTATAGTAGTATAACATAGTACTACTGCAGTATAACATAGTACTACTGTAGTATAACAGAGTACTATAGTAGTGTAAGAGACCTTTGACCTACTGCAGTATAACAGAGTACTATAGTAGTATAACAGAGTACTATAGTAGTATAACAGAGTACTATAGTAGTACTACTGCAGTATAACAGAGTACTATAGTAGTATAACAGAGTACTATAGTAGTACTACTGCAGTATAACAGAGTACTATAGTAGTATAACAGAGTACTATAGTAGTACTACTGCAGTATAACAGAGTACTATAGTAACAGACCTTTGACCTACTGCAGTATAACAGAGTACTATAGTAGTATAACAGAGTACTATAGTAGTACTACTGCAGTATAACAGAGTACTATAGTAGTATAACAGAGTACTATAGTAGTACTACTGCAGTATAACAGAGTACTATAGTAACAGACCTTTGACCTACTGCAGTATAACAGAGTACTATAGTAGTACTATAGTAGTATAACAGAGTACTATAGTAGTATAACAGAGTACTATAGTAGTACTATAGTAGTATAACAGAGTACTACTATAGTAGTATAACAGAGTACTACTATAGTAGTATAACAGAGTACTACTATAGTAGTATAACAGAGTACTACTATAGTAGTATAACAGAGTACTATTGTTTGAGTTCATTTCTTAGGTATGAAATGCGCTATATAAATAAAGCTGCCTTGCCTATTACTGCAGTATAAAAGAGTATTATAGTAGTACAACAGAGTACTGTTACTGCAGTATAACTCTGAGGTACTTTTACTACAGTATAACAGAGTACTACTGCAGTATAACAGAGTACTACTGCAGTATAACAGAGTACTATAGTAGTATAACAGAGTACTATTACTACAGTATAACTGAGGTACTTTTACTGCAGTATAACTCTGAGGTACTTTTACTACAGTATAACTCTGAGGTACTTTTACTACAGTATAACTCTGAGGTACTTTTACTACAGTATAACTCTGAGGTACTTTTACTGCAGTATAACTCTGAGGTACTTTTACTACAGTATAACTCTGAGGTACTTTTACTACAGTATAACTCTGAGGTACTTTTACTACAGTATAACTCTGAGGTACTTTTACTACAGTATAACTGAGGTACTTTTACTACAGTATAACTCTGAGGTACTTTTACTACAGTATAACTCTGAGGTACTTTTACTACAGTATAACTCTGAGGTACTTTTACTACAGTATAACTGAGGTACTTTTACTACAGTATAACTCTGAGGTACTTTTACTACAGTATAACTCTGAGGTACTTTTACTACAGTATAACTCTGAGGTACTTTTACTACAGTATAACTCTGAGGTACTATTACTACAGTATAACTGAGGTACTTTTACTACAGTATAACTCTGAGGTACTTTTACTACAGTATAACTCTGAGGTACTTTTACTACAGTATAACTCTGAGGTACTTTTACTACAGTATAACTCTGAGGTACTTTTACTACAGTATAACTCTGAGGTACTTTTACTACAGTATAACTCTGAGGTACTTTTACTACAGTATAACTCTGAGGTACTTTTACTACAGTATAACTCTGAGGTACTTTTACTACAGTATAACTCTGAGGTACTTTTACTACAGTATAACTCTGAGGTACTTTTACTACAGTATAACTCTGAGGTACTTTTACTACAGTATAACCCTATAAACACAGTTAACTAACAGCACAGTAATAGTTAGTTTTGGTTCTGGATTAAAGGATTTAAATCATGTGTGCGTTCAGGACTTTAACGCCGGTCTGTTTCCTGTCAGGTCCACGTGTACGACCCGTCCACGCCGCAGCGCCGTCCCGTCATGGAGGCTAAATTCGGCGAGTACCCGCTCACCGCTCTGTCCCTGCCCGCCGGCGGCAGCACGGTGGTGGTGGGGAACACTCACGGTCAGATCGCCATGCTGGACCTGAGGAAAGGTTTGGTGTGCGGCATCCTGAAGGGTCTGGCGGGCGGCGTGCGCTCCCTGCAGTGCCACGCCTCCCAACCCGTGGTGGCGTCCTGCGGCCTCGACCGCTTCCTGCACATCCACAGCCTGGACGACCGCAAGCTGCAGCACAAAGTCTACCTCAAGTCACGACTCAACTGCCTGCTGCTCTCCAGCCGGGACCTGGAGGAGGCGGGGGCGGCGGCGGCGGGGGCCACGTCCGAGGAGGTGAAGGAGGAGGAGGACGAGGTGTGGGACACCATGGAGCAGGTGGAGGAGGCGGAGGAGAAGCAGAAGAGAAAAGCATCAGGGGACGAAGAAGAAGAGGAAGAGGAGGAGGAGAAGGAGGAGGTGAATGAGGTGAAGGAGGTGAAGAAGAAAAGCAACAAGAAGAGGAAAAAGGGGCAGGATTGAGAGGCGTTTGAGGTGCGATCAGAGCGTGGGACGTTTCAGCGCTGTCAGACTGAACTGGACACATTCAGCTGCTGAGCATGAACTCAGATCTTTGTCTACAGATGTATTTTATATGTTCTTCAGCAGTGTGTGAGCTTTATTAAAGTGCCTGCAGCTGATTTATGATTTATTCTTTTTTTCCTTTCTTTCTTAAAAAAAAACAAAAAAAAAACATGAATCAGGTGAATCTCATCTGAAGGTTTCAGTTCAGGAGAAATTAAACATGTGGTGACTGAAGCTCTGATTGTGTTTATATCATACTGAGAATGTAGGAAATTAATCTGCAACTATTTTCATAATTTTAGTCTTTTTTAATAAATAAAAATAACATTTGTTGGTTGCAGTTTCTCAAATGTGATGATATGAATATTTTCTGTTATAATGAAATTAAACTGAATATCTTTGCAGTGTTGGTTAGATTAAGAAAAGACATCAAATTATAATTATATATATTTTTTACTATTTTCTGACATTTTATTGACAAAACAATGAATTGAGATTAATTAAATGATCATTAGATGCAGCTCCAGTTGTTTTCATCTGTAGAAAAATAGATTTAAATGTAAAACTGCAACTAACAATTACCTTCATTATTAATGTTCAACTTTCAGAAGATTAAAAGAAACCAGAAATATTCACATTTAAGAAGCTGAATCACAGAATTTAGACTCAATGATTCAGTGATTATCAGAATAGTTTGTGATGAATTTATTAGTTTGCAATTTATCAAATAATTGTTGCAGCTTTATTTAAATAAACATCAAAACACAACTTTTAAACACGTTACTGGTGACAGATTCTTATTAATTACATTTACAACAGTTTGTAGAATGTATGAAGTATTTTCAGTCAGTTAAATATCAGAATATATTTGTTACATTTACAGTCAGAAAAGTGTTTTGTTAAAATTGTTCATGTAAATGTTAAATATACATGTTTTATAAAGTTTATATAATGAAACATTCAGCTGTGGTTTCATTTCAATAAATGTTCAAATGATTCAATATTTCAGCAAAAATCAAAGATTAGAGAAAAAGATAAAAACTGAAAACACATTAGTGTATCAGAACTTAGTTTGTTCTTCTTTCCTCTCCCATTAATCATCTCACCACCCCTCACATTTATCTGCTGACCCTTTGGAGGGGCCCCACCCCTAGGTTGGGAACCACTGGACTAAACTAGCTAACTGTATATAAAGTAGTGTAAACTAGCTCCACCTCCAGCAGCTACAACAGTAACATGCTGCTCTAACACTGATGCTTCACTATTAATAATCTAATGATGTCATAATAATAATATATCAGTCAGAGGACCAAACCACTACTTTTACTGTAATACTGCATACTACATCACTATAATACTGCAGTACTTTTACTGTAATACTGCATACTACATCACTATAATACTGCAGTACTTTACTGTAATACTGCATACTACATCACTATAATACTGCAGTACTTTTACTGTAATACTGCATACTACATCACTCATAATACTGCAGTACTTTTACTGTAATACTGCATACTACATCACTCATGATACTGCAGTACTTTTACTGTAATACTGCATACTACATCACTATAATACTGCAGTACTTTTACTGTAATACTGCATACTACATGACTCATAATACTGCAGTACTTTACTGTAATACTGCATACTACATCACTATAATACTGCAGTACTTTTACTGTAATACTGCATACTACATCGCTCATAATACTGCAGTACTTTTACTGTAATACTGCATACTACATCACTATAATACTGCAGTACTTTTACTGTAATACTGCATACTACATCACTATAATACTGCAGTACTTTTACTGTAATACTGCATACTACATCACTCATAATACTGCAGTACTTTTACTGTAATACTGCATACTACATCGCTCATAATACTGCAGTACTTTTACTATAATACTGCATACTACATCACTCATAATACTGCAGTACTTTTACTGTAATACTGCATACTACATCACTCATAATACTGCAGTACTTTTACTTGTAATGGAGTATTTGTACATAGCAGTAAAGTTAAATGTTGAGCAGCTTTTAACTGAGACTTTACTGTAAATGAGGAAACACAGTTTGAATCCACAGTGCGGCTCCTCGTCCTGATAACCGTCCCTGTTCTTTAAACACAACAAGCTCCACTCTGGGATCAGATTTCATTGTTCTCTCCCTTCAGGTCTACAGGTTGTAGATGGGTGTAACCAACATGTGACGCAGCACAGAGCTGTCAGGCTGCATTCAGCAGGATCACATGATCAAATAGAAAGTGAAACTCAGTCAGTCGTTGCCTCTGAGAGCTGAAATGGCGCAGAGAGATCAGCTGGACCGAGAATCCTTCTCCTGTGTGATCTGTCTGGATCTACTGAAGGATCCGGTGACTATTCCCTGTGGACACAGCTACTGTATGAGCTGTATTAAAGGATTCTGGGATGGAGAGGATCAGAGGAAGATCTACAGCTGCCCTCAGTGCAGAGAGGCCTTCACACCGAGGCCTGTCCTGAAGAAAAACACCATGTTAGCAGCTTTAGTGGAGCAGCTGAAGAAGACTGGACTCCAAGCTGCTCCTGCTGATCACTGCTATGCTGGACCTGAAGATGTGGCCTGTGATGTCTGCACTGAGAGGAAGCTGAAAGCCTTCAAGTCCTGTCTGGTGTGTCTGGCCTCTTACTGTGAGAATCACCTCCAGCCTCACTATGAATCACCTACATTTAAAAAACACAAGCTGGTGGAGCCCTCCAAGAAGCTCCAGGAGAACATCTGCTCTCGTCATGATGAGGTGATGAAGATATTCTGCCGTACAGATAAGAAGAGTATCTGTTATCTGTGCACTATGGGGGATCATAAAGGCCACGACACAGTCCCAGCTGCAGCAGAAAGGACTGAGAGGCAGAGAGAGCTCGAGGTGAGTCGACTAAACATCCAGCAGAGAATCCAGGACAGAGAGAAAGATGTGAAGCTGCTTCAACAGGAGGTGGAGGCCGTCAGTCTCTCTGCTGATAAAGCAGTGGAGGACAGTGAGAAGATCTTCACTCAGCTGATCCGTCTCCTCCAGAAAAGAAGCTCTGATGTGAAGCAGCAGATCAGATCCCAGCAGCAAACTGAAGTGAGTCGAGTCAAAGAGCTTCAGGAGAAGCTGCAGCAGGAGATCACTGAGCTGAAGAGGAAAGACGCTGAACTGAAGCAGCTCTCACACACAGAGGATCACAACCAGTTTCTACACAACTACCCCTCAGTGTCACAACTCAGTGAACCTACAGACTCATCCAGCATCAATATCCGTCCTCTGAGACACTTTGAGGATGTGACAGCAGCTGTGTCAGAGCTCAGAGATAAACTACAGGACATCCTGAGGGACAAATGGACAAACATCTCACTGGCAGTGACTGAAGTGGACGTTTTACTGCCACAACCAGAACCCAAGACCAGAGCTGGGTTCTTGAAATATTCACGTGAAATCACTCTGGATCCAAACACAGTACACACAGAGCTGTTATTATCTGAGGGGAACAGAAAAGTAGAACGGACGGAACAACAACAGTCTTATTCTAGTCACACAGACAGATTCATTAATACGTGTCAGGTCCTGAGTAGAGAGAGTCTGACTGGACGTTGTTACTGGGAGGTGGAGAGGAGAGGAGCAGCAGTTTATGTAGCAGTCGCATACAAGAATATCAGCAGAGCAGATGAATCTCTATTTGGACGTAATGACAAATCTTGGGCTTTATATTGTGGCACTAACAGGTATGGATTTTGCTTCAACAACATTAAAACTACCGTCTCAGGTCCTGGTTCCTCCAGAGTCGGAGTGTACCTGGATCACAGAGCAGGTATTCTGTCCTTCTACAGCGTCTCTGAAACCATGACTCTCCTCCACAGAGTCCAGACCACATTCACTCAGCCTCTCTATGCTGGACTTTGGGTTGGAGACACAGCTGAGTTGTGTAAAGTGAAATAGACAGAAGTCATTTCAGACTTCATCTGTCAGATGTTGTAATTCTTCATGTTTTTGTCTCCATGTTTCTGAGCTGCTCAGAGATCAGCTGACATGCTAATAGTGATATTCAACACTTTGTTTACTTTATGTTTCATTGATATGTTCAGTTTCTTTAAATGTGACTTTTTCCTGTGTGTTTTTATCCATGGAGGCTCTCACTGCTCATCACCATGTTTTTAACTTCTCTTTGTTCTAAATGTTAGTTTCATGTTTGTATTGATGTATTTGTGTCTGTTGTTTCTTAAACAGAGAAAACAGCAGAACTTCCTTCATCACAGATATTTTGTTCTCATCACTTTGTAAATTCATAAAGAAATGTTCAATCAAACTGTAATGATCATGATAATAATCATTAATGATGTTCTTGTACATAGCTGACATTCTGGGTTAAACTAACTGACTGTGTGGATGAAGTCAATCTGAACATGAAATCATTGATCACACTTTACTGATTGGATGTGTGAACAATCTGAAGCTTCAATAATCAATAAACAGGATTTTTATCAACAGTGATCAAAGTGTTTTCTTCTTTTACTGTAATACTGCATACTACATCACTCATAATACTGCAGTACTTTTACTGTAATACTGCATACTACATCACTCATAATACTGCAGTACTTTTACTGTAATACTGCATACTACATCGTTCATAATACTGCAGTACTTTGACTGTAATACTGCATACTACATCACTATAATACTGCAGTACTTTTACTGTAATACTGCATACTACATCGTTCATAATACTGCAGTACTTTTACTGTAATACTGCATACTACATCACTCATAATACTGCAGTACTTTTACTGTAATACTGCATACTACATCACTATAATACTGCAGTACTTTTACTGTAATACTGCATACTACATCACTATAATACTGCAGTACTTTTACTGTAATACTGCATACTACATCACTATAATACTGCAGTACTTTTACTGTAATACTGCATACTACATCACTATAATACTGCAGTACTTTTACTGTAATACTGCATACTACATCACTCATAATACTGCAGTACTTTTACTGTAATACTGCATACTACATCACTATAATACTGCAGTACTTTTACTGTAATACTGCATACTACATCACTATAATACTGCAGTACTTTTACTGTAATACTGCATACTACATCACTATAATACTGCAGTACTTTAACTGTAATACTGCATACTACATCGCTCATAATACTGCAGTACTTTTACTATAATACTGCATACTACATCACTCATAATACTGCAGTACTTTTACTGTAATACTGCATACTACATCACTCATAATACTGCAGTACTTTTACTGTAATACTGCATACTACATCACTCATAATACTGCAGTACTTTTACTATAATACTGCATACTACATCACTCATAATACTGCAGTACTTTTACTGTAATACTGCATACTACATCACTCATAATACTGCAGTACTTTTACTGTAATACTGCATACTACATCACTCATAATACTGCAGTACTTTTACTGTAATACTGCATACTACATCACTAATAATACTGCAGTACTTTTACTGTAATACTGCATACTACATCACTCATAATACTGCAGTACTTTTACTATAATACTGCATACTACATCACTATAATACTGCAGTACTTTAACTGTAATACTGCATACTACATCGCTCATAATACTGCAGTACTTTTACTATAATACTGCATACTACATCACTCATAATACTGCAGTACTTTTACTGTAATACTGCATACTACATCACTCATAATACTGCAGTACTTTTACTGTAATACTGCATACTACATCACTAATAATACTGCAGTACTTTTACTGTAATACTGCATACTACATCACTAATAATACTGCAGTACTTTTACTGTAATACTGCATACTACATCGCTCATAATACTGCAGTACTTTTACTGTAATACTGCATACTACATCATTCATAATACTGCAGTACTTTTACTGTAATACTGCATACTACATCACTCACAGTACTGCAGTACTTTTACTGTAATACTGCATACTACATCACTCATAAAACTGCATTACTTTGACTGTAATACTGCATGTTCTGGTTGTTATATGTGTTTTAGTACCGTAGTGTTTCTGGATGCTCCACATGTCGTCCAGGTAGATGTTCCTCTGGCTGGTGTTGGTGGTGTTGAGATGCATCAGAGTCTGAGGGTCTGGAGAGTGTGACTGATCTCATGAGCTGCTACCTGCACCAGGTCATTCAGACACACACCTGCAGAGGTACAACATCCAGAGTCTATATAGCAGTGGTCTCCAACCCTGCTCCTGGAGAGCTACTGCCCTGCATGTTTTAGGTATCTCCTCACTCTAACACACCTGATTCTAATAATCAACTCGTTATCAAGCCCTTTGACGAGCCTCAGCTGCTTGATAACGAGTTAGAGTGAGGAGATACCTAAAACATGCAGGGCAGTAGCTCTCCAGGAGCAGGGTTGGAGACCACTGCTATAAAGACAGACTAAAACACTACAGCTCCCCCCAGAGGCTGTAAAGGTCATCACACAATACAACACTAAACCACTAAAGAGACACCTGGGCTGTTTTTATCTCTTTACCACTACTGGAGAAAAACAGTTTATCCTGAAGGTGGCGCCAGAGGAAAGGTCATGTTGTCATGTTGTTACCTGAATCCAAGGAGTTCATCTTCTTTAGTTCATGTCAAATGTAACTTTAGTGAACTTTGACTTGTGAATTTGTGTCTTTAACCAATAGAAAAACATCTGGATAGTGCTGACACACACACACACACACACACACACACACACACACACACACACACACACACACACACACACACACACACACACACATTGTACACTGTCAAATAAATGTAGTGGAGTAAAAAGTACAATATTTCCCTCTGAGATGTAGAAAGTAGCATCACATGGAAATACTACAGTAAAGTACAAGTACCTCAAACTGTACTACAGTAAAGTACAAGTACCTCAAACTCTACTACAGTAAAGTACAAGTACCTCAAACTTTTTGAGTAAATGTATTTTACTTTCTAGTTTATTCTATATATGTAATCAAAGTTTGAATTTATATTTTCTAAAACAATACAGAGTTTTTTATATTAATTGTTCCTGATGTTTGTTAAATACAGGTCACATAATTGCCCAAACTTTGGGACTTTTGCCATCAACCATCATGGCAGTTTTGAGTCGTAATCGAAGGTCAGACTAATTCTTGCCTCTGATTGGACAATACGCTCCACCACCCGCCTTCACCCCTCTCCACGTGGCCTCCCTCTACTCCGATTGGTCGTCGCACCTGCCACCCACACAAGCTCTAGCCAATCGCGCCCTTTTGTCCTTTCGCCCCGCGTCATACACGCTCGCCGGCAGCTAAAGCGCTCCTCTCTCTCCCAAGATGTCGGTGTTCCCCATGTGTGTGCGGGCCAGCCGGGGCCTCTGGAGGCTCCGCAGCGGGGCGGCCGCCGCCTCCTCCTCCCCGGCTACAGTGGACATCTTTCGGACACTCTCCACAGAGAAGCCGACAGTCGGACTCGCTCAGGCCATCCTCCAGGAGAAGCTCCAGCAGCAACAGCAGAGCCAGGTACGCTCGGTTTAAACACCTCACCGCGCCGGCGCCATAATAGAACGCTGTTATTACATTACGACACCGCTAACCCCGCCCACTGGAGCTACACCTGTTACACAAAACAAACTCACCTATAACTGACATTTCCAACCTGTTTTAAAACTAGCTTAACATCTTTAAATATTAAGCAGACACACAGAGCCATTTAACACCGCATTAACGGGTTATATTAGGTCAGCTATCCCGGTAACCTGTCACCTTTAAATACCGTAAAAATAACCGTTAAACCCGCCGCTGTCCGCTGAATGAATGAAGCTTAATGTGGCTAATGCTAGCTGGCTAATGTTAGCATGCTGTTATCAAACTCATTACACCTGAAGCTAAAAACGTCTATTAAAATGCTTTCTGACTGCTGTTAACTACGATATTTAGCTGGCTTCAGTGGTGTTTTATTAAAGCGTTGCTCCCTCTTCGTTTATTATATTAACTCCTCACATAATAACACTCTTTTTTACTAGCTGAATAATGTAAATAATAAGATAAAAGTGTGTAAAAAGCTTAGTTAACGTTAGATAAACAGCAGCTGGGAGATAAACGATGTCAAGGTTTGTTTTAGGTTTGAAGGTCAGAGCAGCTCTTCATCCTTACCCTCCTTTTAAACCTAATATCTCCTCCTCCTCTTCCTCCTCCCTCCTGTATGAATGACTTCAGACACACACACACACACACACACACACACACACACACACACAGACTCTGATACAGTTAATCCCACAATAAAAGGTGTAATTATTAAAGCAGGGTACCCACAAGTCCTGGAAAATGATTGACCGATTTCCCAGTTATGGAAAAAGTAAAATGTCCTGGTAAACCTTCTCTCTGCCTTTAGAGGAAATGCAAACTGTTTATAATGTTTGCGTTATGCATCGTCTCTTCTCACGCTGCCTTCAATGAGCAACATGAAGGCTCAGCTCTTCTCTGCTTCTGTATGTATATGCATGCTGGGTATTGTTAAGAACCACACGATTCGATTCAATATTGATTTAAATGCTTCGATATCGATTTAGTTATTAGTAGAAATACACAAATAATTCATTAGAGTACCGTACCTTTTTATTTTAATGCATTTCTGAGCAATAAAACATCTGAAAATAAAGCATTAGCACAATAATACTGATGACGGAGTACAAAAGTAAAACAAATATGACAGTACTGAATTAACACTGAAGTAAAGTGCATGTAAACTTTTCTCTTGGCAATTGTGATATAACTCACATAACATTTTAGCCAGGTGCTGAGGTGCTTCTCACTCTGCCGAGAACTCGCATGACCGCAGGGATTTTAAGCCAAATCGAGTATGTGGGCAAAGCAGCCAAACATGCAATAACTCAATGAGACTGACAGCAAGTAGCATGTTGGTGGCAACTGCCGGTACTTTCTCCGTTAATCCTCATTCATTTATTGCCTCTGTCAACAAGTTTGCTTCGGTTGCCGTGTTGTTGTTGTTGTTGTTGTTGTTTGGTCGAGTGCTGCCTCCGTCTTTACAACGCCAATCACACAAAGGTGTTGCTCACCGCGCCTCCACTGGCCAGGGGTTGAATCTATTCAGAGGATTTAATAAATTGATATTGAATTTGGGAAAAAAATATTGCAATGCACTGATGAATCAATATTTTGACCCCTAATGTATATGCATGCTCCCAGACTGAGATCCCACCACCATAGTGTCTTAAAACTCTGTGGGAAACACACGTGATCAGCTGCTTGTCATACTGTAGGAGGCGATAATGTCCTGGAAATGATTTTAACAAAAGAGATATGAACCCTGTATACTGTACATAAAATACGTGATTAATATTGTCCTTCTGATATAGTTTAACCCACAAAAAAGTGTAATTATTACGATTAACATCCTTAAAACATACAAGAGAAGTATCCAGACATGTTTGAAGATGTACCGTACACATAACACTTTATTAATATTGTCTGTCTGATATAGGGTTTTTAAGGGAGGTTCTGATCTGATACCATTGTTTAATGAATAAACTGTACACATCAGCACTGCTCCCAGTAAACCTCTCAAAGTATTCAACTGTGCAGTATGTGTATAATAATGTGTATGTGTGTGTGTGTTTATATGCATATATTTCACTTTAAATTGTGCAATAACAGTATCAACTGTTATTGTTTTTATTCCTTTTTTATTTGATTAATAAAACGTGTAAATAAAATATGTATAATAATATGTTTTAAGATGTTCTGTAAACAAAATACTTCAATAGTTAAATATATAAAACTAACCTTCATTTATAACATGTTTCAGGCTTTAGATAGACTCAACCTGAGCTCATCCTTTCTCTTTATTATTATTATTATTATTATTAATATTATTATTATTATTATTATGTGTGTTTTTAGGGTCAGCCTCCTCCTGAGTCGGGTGAAGGAGAGAAGGACGGAGGGGAGCATTCGAAGGAGAACAAGAAGCAGAGGGAGAACACGGCGTACGCTAAGAAGATGGTGCTGCGGCTGGCGGGGCTGATGGGAGTCGGCGGGGCGGTCAGCCTCATCTACGTGTTCGGTGAGTGTGATGATGTCACTCTGAGGTTTACAGGAAGTCTGAGAGTCTGACAAAATAAAACTGTGTGGCTGTGAGTATCAGAGCCTGCAGGAAGACTTCAGGTATACTGAGTTTTTTTAGCCCTTTTTTATGCTTGAATTACTAAATCAGAGTAGAGCTGGGTGATAAATCAATATTATATCCATATTGTGTCTTTTCCTGCTTTTAAAGGTCCTTAACAGACGGTTCTATTATCTGCCTTTATCCAAAGTATAAAAAGTGAATCAATGGAAATAAATATAGGTTAAAAAACAAACAAAACATGTTTTATTAGGACATTAACTTTCACTAAGATCATTATTTATATAACGCATTTCATACACAGCTGCAACTCAATGTGCTTTACATTAAAACTAATTATTAAACAGTAAAAATGGGAAAAATTAGAGCAAAAAAAAGAAAGAAAACCCAATTAAAATAAAAAATAAAGCACAAAAAATAAAAATAGATTAAAAAGACAAAAGAAAATTAAAATAAAATAAGAGATAGTTTAATAAAAACTAGACTAAAACTAGGTTTAAAAAATAGATTAAAAAACTAAATAAAATAAATATAATGATAAATTTACACAAAATAAAATAGAATAAAAATTTAAAACATCAAAACAAATAAAATAAAATAGAATAAAAATTTAAAACATCAAAACAAATAAAATAAAAATAGAATAAAAGTTTAAAACATCAAAACAAATAAAATAAAAATAGAATAAAATTTTAAAACATCAAAACAAATAAAATAAAAATAGAATAACATTTTAAAACATCAAAACAAATAAAATAAAAACAATAAAAACCTATGAATGAACAGATTTAAAACATTTTTAAGTCTGGTCTCAGGGGCAAGGCGGTGCTGCGCTGTGATTGGCTCATCGCCTCCAGGTGGGCGGAGCTAGCAGCTGTCAGTCAGAGGCCGGCTGACTGAGGGGCGATGAAGAGGAGGCGCCCTTCATCAGTTTGTGTCCCCATGTGTGATCAGTGGAGTTCAGAAAGCAGCAGGAGGCTCTTCTGTGTTTAATTTAATGTTATTTAATTTAATTTAATTTAAATTAAAGGAAAACAAACAGATTTAATTTAAAATGATGAAAACCACCTTTACTCAGACAGAAGACGGATGTATTTTTTTTTTCTTTTGCATTTTTATATTTTTCTTGCTGGAATAATTCTGCCGTCCGTCTCTGGATTATTATCGGGAATATTTTACACTCTTGACAATTTATTTTTTGGGATTAAATGTGTTCAGCTGTGTGGATTAATGTTGGAGAATCAGGATTATAAACTGCTGCTGCTGCTGCTCTGGGAATATTTCAGTTTTTACATCTTTTTTTTGTGTTTTTTTTCTTCCTCTCAGCTGATAGGTTTGTGATTTTAATATTTGGAGATGATAACGCTGAAAAGTTTAGAAATGTTATCTCGCTTTTATTTTAGTGTCTTAAACTTTTGTAATAATTGTGAAAGTGAAATGACTCCATACTGTTTGTGTCTTAAAATAGAAAATAAGCTTTGAATAACTCAACATGACAGTTTTTTAATGTTTTAAAGTCTTATTTTGGCCAAAACATGAAGATTTTTCAGTTTTTAATGATTTTAAAGCAACAAAATCCTCACAAAAATATACAAATATAGAATAAAAAAGCAGAAAAAACTTTACTTTAATAGATGTAAAAGTGTTATATTCTGAACTCAAGCAGCCAATCAAGAGCTTTGTCTTCATAATAATAATAAATGACTAATATTAGGAAGTGTTTTTAATTAAAAGAGGTTATCTATACTTGAGAATAAGTCAATAAGATTAAACATTTCTATTTTATTAGTTTTATTTAACATTTCAGCTGCATTTAATTTCTCTGTTATCAAAAAATTAGTTAAAAAAATAAGATGAAATATTCCTTTATTAGTCCCAAAGTGGAGAAATGTACATTATTACATTACATAATCATCTTTTAAGGGTATAAAATAAATAAATTAACTGCTCTATGAACAAATGTTATAGTTTAAATTTGACTTGTGTTGAAAAAAAGTGAAAAAATTGCTGATTTTCTTCTTTTTTTTCTTCTCTTTTTTTTAGGCACCAACTCAGTAGACGAGCAAGGAAACCAGGTATGTTTCATCACCTCTCTCTCCTCCCTTCATGTTACCTGTCAGCTGTAATTTAAACACATTTACTCCCATTCAGTCTTTTAATGTGGGACGTTCACGTGTGTCTCTGGCGTCCGTCGGCACACTTCATCACGCCGTCGTTCCTTTTTGTTGTTGTTGTTGTTGTTGTTTTGATGTGCGGCGGCGTTTATTCCCTCACCTCTCCGCTCAGAGACAGGAGGTCCTCTTCCTGTTGTAGAGGACGGAGGGACGCTGTTAAACGGCACACTTCACAGCTCGTAGACGAAGCAGAGGCAGCCGAGAGCAGAGGTGTGGCTGTGGGAAAGGGGAAGAGGAAAAAAAGAAAGGGGGGGGGGGGGGAAGCACACTTATCTCACCTTTTTATCGTCGTCACGCTTTAAATAAAACGGCCAGCGACTGGACGGCACACTCGACAGGTAGCTGAGACATGATGGTCGTCTCACAGCGACATCAAAGAGACCCAATTATCCCCCAAAATCACCCCCAGTCCTGTGGGAAAAGGAGCAGGAGCATTTAAACTCTTCTTCTACTTTTTAGATGCACTTTTATTCAAGATACTACGGTAATATGACTCATATATCCATAACTGGGGCTTCTTGCCTTTAATTTAATATTATAGTCTCATCCTTTAGTGGTAATAATACAGTAGTTATGTTATTAATTAGCACATGTTTATGTCTCTTATATCAAAAGATGATTAGTGTATTTTAAATAGTCTGTGAGTTACTTTTAGATGCACTTTTATTCAAGATACTACGGTAATATGACTTCTTTTCCATCATTATAACGGCAATTATAACTGTGACTGCTTGCCTTAAATGTAATATTATAGTCTCATCCTTTAGTAGTAATAATACAGTAGTTATGTTATTAATTAGTGCACATGTTTATGTCTCTTATATCAAAAGATGATTAGTGTATTTTAAATAGTCTGAGAGTAAAAAGAAAAATGTAAAAAAGTCACAATTTTAAAGGAGCAGGAAGTTTCTATTTAAAACAAAAACAGATTTTAAGGTTTGAAAGTTACTTTTTTTTATTCTGTCTAAAGTTGAGATGATTTTTATTATTGGACACCACAGCAGTAATCGGATTACTTTTAGATGCGCCTTTATTCAAGATACTACGGTAATATGACTCATATATCCATAACTGGGGCTTCTTGCCTTTAGTTTAATATTAAAGTCTCATCCTTTAGTATTACTAATATAGTAGTTATGTTATTAATTAGTGCATGTTTATGTCTCTTATATCAAAAGATGATTAGTGTATTTTAAGTCGTCTGTGAGTTAAGAAGGAAAATGTAAAAAATGGCACAATTTTAAAGGAGCAGCATCATTTCAACTTTTTAATAAAAACAAACTGATTTTGAGGTTTGAAAGTTTGTTGTTTATTTGCTTTTATTCAAGATGCTTCATTAATAAGACTTATTATAACTTTGACTGTTTGCATTAAATGTAATATTATAGTCTTGTCCTTTTAATAATACAAATATATTAAGTATTATAATAAGTGTACGTGTATAAAATGTTTAAACCTCACCTTCTACTTAAAGGAGCAGTCTGTGAGCCAAATGTTAATCGAGCTGCTGTTGTAGCTCACGAGGAAGAGACCAGATTTATTTACTATACTTTATATATTTACTATATTTTAGAAATCTTCAATGATGAAATATATGACGGGAATTTTTTTTAAATGTAAAAACGATGCAGGTTAATTTTGAAATGTTTTAACTAATCGTCTTGTAATGAATCTCACTTCAGTTCTGAGTATTAATTATGATAATATGCAGCACTGTGAAAGCCCCCCCTCCTTATAGAAAGATAGAAATAACAACTATAAATACCAAAAATGAAGTACAAAGAATAGAAACAATTGTAATATATACATATAAATGCAATATAGAATCACAAATTAAAACATATTGCTAATAAAATAACAGAAATAAAAGTAAATAACACAAGTATTATATCACACAAATACACAACAGCCTTATATATAGTGGTTTATTTATATTTAATGTGACTGATTTAACTTTTGGCCTCTTTAGGCTTCCGTAGCTGCTCCTCCTTCAGCCTGTCAGTGTACAGACCTGAGTCCATATCATTATTAAACTTATTTAAACCCTGATATTTAAATAACTGAACTAATGTAAAAGTCGTTCCCGTACATGGAGGACTGCTCCCAGCTCTCAGACAGGATGTGTGGTCGGAGGTGTCGCTGTGGGAAGACTGGGACACTTCAAAGGGCCGAAGGGAGCACACTTCTCTCACATTAGGATCCTTTTGTTAACGTCTCAGCACAGCTTCCTGCTAACTGGCCTTTGTCATGTGGCACTTTGAAGCTGTCGCTGTGGGAAAGAAGAAGAGTCGGGAATTATATTTTACATTTCTTTACTTTACTTCCTTCAGCTAAAAAACAGCAGAATGACCTTTTAAACTGTGTCTCTCCTGGCAGGATGAACCAGAGCTCATTATGTATAGGTGTTTGAATAAAAAGGAAATGATGAACAAAGTACTAACAACATTTCTCCCAAATTCCAAATAAAAATATTTATTAATTTAATCATTTATTTGCAGAAAATGAGAAATGGTCAAAATAACGAAAAAGGAGCAGTCCTTTCAGACCTCCAAATAGCACAAAGAAAACAAGTTCATATTCATTAAGAAACAACAATACTGTGTTAATTATTTAGGAAGCGTTCAGAAATCAGTCTTTGGTGGAATAACCCTGATTTTTAATCATCCTTACCCTAACCCTCTTGGCATGCTCTCCACCAGTCTGTCACACTGGTTTTGGGTGACCTTATGCCACTACTGGTGCAAAAATTCAAGCAGTTCAGCTTTGTTTGATGGCTTGTGACCATCCATCTTCCTCTTGATTACATTCCAGAGGTTTTTAACGGGGTTCAGGTCTGGAGATTGGGCTGGCCATGGGTCAGGGTCTCGATCTGGCGGTCCTCCATCCACATCTTGACTGACCTAGCTGTGTGGCATGGAGCATTGTCCTGCTTGGGGAACATAGCCAGAGCAGAAGGAAGCACGTTTTCTTCCAGGATAACCTTGTAGGTGGCTTGAGTCATGCGTCCTTCGCAAAGACTAATCTGCCCGATTCCAGCCTTGCTGAAGCATCACCAGATCATCACCGATCCTCCACCAAATTTCACAGTGGGTGCAAGACAGTGTGGCTTGTACGCCTCTCCAGGTCTCCGCCTAACCGTTAGACGACCAGGTGTTGGGCAAAGCTGCAGAGAAGATGACTTTACTCCAGTCCTCTATGGTCCAATCCTTATGGTCTTTTGCAAACTTAAGTCTTGCTCTTCTTTGATTCTCATTGATGAAAACTTTTTTTTTGTGGCATGGTCAATAGTTTTTTTTTGTATTCCAATTACTTTTGAGCTATTTCTAGCACTTTTTTTGCCATCCAGCTGGTCCTATTGCAAGAGGATAGTGATAACCCCAGCAGTGTTTTATTATACTTTTCCTCGTTAAATAAGATTTAGTTCAGATGAATCAGAACCTCATTAAGTAGAATAAGGTGTGCTTGTGTCTTAATTTTTTAAAGCTGTATATATATATAATGATACTCTTTTAATCTTATTTGTATTATCTGTCAGTTTAGATTATGTGAAGCACTTTATAACCTCAGTTTGTAAAGGTGCTACGCAAATATTAATATGGAAATACAGTTTATACGTAATACAGTTTATACGTAAATATTAATACGTAATATAGTTTATACGTAATATAGTTTATACGTAATACAGTTTATACGTAATATAGTTTATATGTAATATAGATTATACGTAATACAGTTTATACGTAATATAGTTTATACGTAATACAGTTTATACGTAATATAGTTTATACGTAATACAGTTTATACGTAATACAGTTTATACGTAATACAGTTTATACGTAATATAGTTTATACGTAATACAGTTTATACGTAATACAGTTTATACGTAAATACAGTTTATACGTAATATAGTTTATACGTAATAGTTTATACGTAAATACAGTTTATACGTAATATAATTTATACGTAAATATAGTTTATACGTAATATAGTTTATACGTAAATACAGTTTATACGTAATATAATTTATACGTAAATATAGTTTATACGTAATATAGTTTATACGTAAATACAGTTTATACGTAATATAGTTTATACGTAATATAATTTATACGTAAATATAGTTTATACGTATTATAGTTTATACGTAATACAGTTTATACGTAAATACAGTTTATACGTAATATAATTTATACGTAAATATAGTTTATACGTAATACAGTTTATACGTAATATAGTTTATACGTAATATAGTTTATACGTAAATACAGTTTATACGTAATATAGTTTATACGTAATATAGTTTATACGTAATATAGTTTATACGTAATACAGTTTATACGTAATATAGTTTATACGTAATATAGTTTATACGTAATACAGTTTATACGTTAATACAGTTTATACGTAATACAGTTTATACGTAATATAGTTTATACGTTAATACAGTTTATACGTAATACAGTTTATACGTAATATAGTTTATACGTAATATAGTTTATACGTAATATAGTTTATACGTAATATAGTTTATACGGAATATAGTTTATACGTTAATACAGTTTATACGTAATACAGTTTATACGTAATACAGTTTATACGTAATATAGTTTATACGTAATATAGTTTATACGTAATATAGTTTATACGTAATACAGTTTATACGTAATACAGTTTATACGTAATATAGTTTATACGTAATACAGTTTATACGGAAATATTAATACGTAATATAGTTTATACGTAATACAGTTTATACGTAATACAGTTTATACGGAAATATAGTTTATACGGAAATACACTTTATACGTAATACAGTTTATACGTAATATAGTTTATACGTAATATAGTTTATACGTAATACAGTTTATACGTAATATAGTTTATACGTAATACAGTTTATACGTAATATAGTTTATACGTAATACAGTTTATACGTAATATAGTTTATACGTAATACAGTTTATACGTAATATAGTTTATACGTAAATACAGTTTATACGTAATATAGTTTATACGTAAATACAGTTTATACGTAATATAGTTTATACGTAATACAGTTTATACGTAATATAGTATATACGTAAATACAGTTTATACGTAATATAGTTTATACGGAATATAGTTTATACGTTAATACAGTTTATACGTAATATTGTTTATACGTTAATACAGTTTATACGTAATATAGTTTATACGGAATATAGTTTATACGTTAATACAGTTTATACGTAATATAGTTTATACGTTAATACATTTTATACGTAATATAGTTTATACGTTAATAGTTTATACGTAATACAGTTTATACGTAATACAGTTTATACGTAATATAGTTTATACGTAATACAGTTTATACGTAATATAGATTATACGTAATACAGTTTATACGTAATACAGTTTATACGTTAATACAGTTTATACGTAATATAGATTATACGTAATACAGTTTATACGTAATATAGTTTATACGTAATACAGTTTATACGTAATATAGTTTATACGTAATATAGTTTATACGTAAATACGGTTTATACGTTAATACAGTTTATACGTAAATACAGTTTATACATAATATAGTTTATACGTAATACAGTTTATACGTAATTTAGTTTATACGTAATAAGTTTATACGTAATATAGTTTATACGTAATAAGTTTATACGTAAATACAGTTTATACGTAATATAGTTTATACGTAATGCCAATAGTATCGGATCTGAGCAGCGCCATCTTGAAAATTTCAGGTGCATGCTGGGTAAAATAAAAACATGGATTCTACTTATATGGGCATCAGGAGGAGCATGAGGCGCCCTCCTGAACCTGTGAACCAATCAACCTGTCAATCACCACGTAGATACGCCCTAATGCATACCCTGCTTTATCGTCACATATAAAATCAGGGAGGCCAAAATGTCCCAAATGAACATCATACTGCATTGAAGAAGGCTTTAAACTAGCGATTGAGACCATAAACACATTTTGAAAACGTTTACTGAGGTTAGAAATCAAGTGAGAAGTTGGTGAATTCTCCATTGACTTGTATAGAGACGGAAGTCCTTTTGACAACAAAACGGTCGCCCCCTGGTGGCCTTTTGGTAGAATGCAGTTTTAGGTTACTTCAGCGTTGGCCTCATTACAGAGGACCGGAACTCCCCGCCTTTTTTTAAAAAAATTTTTTTTTTAAAGATTTTCTCTGGCATAGACGCCTTTATTTGAAAGTAGAGAGACAGGAAATTACGGGAGAGAGAGGTGGGTGTGACATGCAGAAAGGTCCGCCGGCCGGGACTCGAACCGGGGTCCGCTGCGTACATGGCATGCGCTCTAAACCACTCGACCACCTGCACGCCCTCCCCGCCTGGTTTATACGTAATATTGTTTATATGGAAATATTTGCATGGGAATACAGCTCATATGCGTGTGATCAGTTGAAGCCGATATAATGAACTTCTCTGTGTCTGATGAGGTGTTGATGTGGGAAACTCGGAGCATCTTTTGTCTCCGCTCTGTTCACTTCCTGACGGCTTCCTTTCAAAGGACACACTTATCTCACCTGGACTTCCTGTCAGCATCGTCCAGCTCCCATCAGACGACACACTTCACATGTCGGCGTGACGTCCGTCTTGTGCCGATCGTTAAATACCTTCAAATAAAAAGCAACGCACACTTATCTCACCTGCTCGAAGTCTGAGAACATTTGCTTAAACAGGACAGCAGCGTCTGTAAGTTACTTCAAAGAAACACACTTAGTGTCAGGAGTGTGTGTGTGTGGTCTCTGGCTTGTAATAGTTAAAGTATTACAGTAAAAGTACTGCAGTATTATGAGTGATGGAGTATGCAGTATTACAGTAAAAGTACTGCAGTATTATGAGCGATGTAGTATGCAGTATTACAGTAAAAGTACTGCAGTATTATGAGTGATGTAGTATGCAGTATTACAGTAAAAGTACTGCAGTATTATGAGCGATGTAGTATGCAGTATTACAGTTAAAGTACTGCAGTATTATGAGTGATGTAGTATGCAGTATTACAGTAAAAGTACTGCAGTACTATGAGTGATGTAGTATGCAGTATTACAGTAAAAGTACTGCAGTATTATGAGTGATGTAGTATGCAGTATTACAGTAAAAGTACTGCAGTATTATGAGTGATGTAGTATGCAGTATTACAGTAAAAGAAGAAAACACTTTGATCACTGTTGATAAAAATCCTGTTTATTGATTATTGAAGCTTCAGATTGTTCACACATCCAATCAGTAAAGTGTGATCAATGATTTCATGTTCAGATTGACTTCATCCACACAGTCAGTTAGTTTAACCCAGAATGTCAGCTATGTACAAGAACATCATTAATGATTATTATCATGATCATTACAGTTTGATGGAACATTTCTTTATGAATTTACAAAGTGATGAGAACAAAATATCTGTGATGAAGGAAGTTCTGCTGTTTTCTCTGTTTAAGAAACAACAGACACAAATACATCAATACAAACATGAAACTAACATTTAGAACAAAGAGAAGTTAAAAACATGGTGATGAGCAGTGAGAGCCTCCATGGATAAAAACACACAGGAAAAAGTCACATTTAAAGAAACTGAACATATCAATGAAACATAAAGTAAACAAAGTGTTGAATATCACTATTAGCATGTCAGCTGATCTCTGAGCAGCTCAGAAACATGGAGACAAAAACATGAAGAATTACAACATCTGACACATGAAGTCTGAAATGACTTCTGTCTATTTCATTTCACACAACTCAGCTGTGGAATAAACATAACAAACACAAAGTCCAGCATAGAGAGGCTGAGTGAATGTGGTCTGGACTCTGTGGAGGAGAGTCATGGTTTCAGAGACGCTGTAGAAGGACAGAATACCTGCTCTGTGATCCAGGTACACTCCGACTGTGGAGGAATCAGGACCTGAGACGGGAGTTTTAATGTTGTTGAAGCAAAAGCCATAACTGTTAGTGCCACAATATAAAGACCAAGATTTGTCATTACGTCCAAATATAGATTCATCTCCTGCTCTGCTGATATTCTTGTATGCGACTGCTACAAAAACTCCTAACCCTCTCCACTCCACCTCCCAGTAACAACGTCCAGTCAGACTCTCTCTACTCAGGACCTGAGAATATTTAGTGAATCTGTCTGTGTGACTAGAATAAGACTGTTGACTTGTCTGTTCTACTTTTCTGTTCCCCTCAGATAATAACAGCTCTGTGTGTGCTGTGTTTGGATCCAGAGTGATTTCACATGAATATTTTAAGAACCCAGCTCTGGTCTTGGGTTCTGGTTGTGGCAGTAAAACGTCCACTTCAGTCACTGCCAGTGAGATGTTTGTCCATTTGTCCCTCAGGATGTCCTGTAGTTTATCTCTGAGCTCTGACACAGCTGCTGTCACATCCTCAAAGTATCTCAGAGGACGGATATTGATGCTGGATGAGTCTGTAGGTTCACTGAGTTGTGACACTGAGGGGTAGTTGTGTAGAAACTGGTTGTGATCCTCTGTGTGTGAGAGCTGCTTCAGTTCAGCGTCTTTCTTCTTCAGCTCAGTGATCTCCTGCTGCAGCTTCTCCTGAAGCTCTTTGACTCGACTCACTTCAGTTTCCTGCTGGGATCTGATCTGCTGCTTCACATCAGAGCTTCTTTTCTGGAGGAGACGGATCAGCTGAGTGAAGATCTTCTCACTGTCCTCCACTGCTTTATCAGCAGAGAGACTGACGGCCTCCACCTCCTGTTGAAGCAGCTTCACATCTTTCTCTCTGTCCTGGATTTTCTGCTGGATCTTTAGTCGACTCACCCCGAGCTCTCTCTGCCTCTCAGTCCTTTCTGCTGCAGCTGGGACTGTGTCGTGGTATTTATGATCCTCCATAGTGCACAGATAACAGATACTCTTCTTATCTGTACGGCAGAATATCTTCATCACCTCATCATGACGAGAGCAGATGTTCTCCTGGAGCTTCTTGGAGGGCTCCACCAGCTTGTGTTTTTTAAATGGAGGTGATTCATAGTGAGGTTTGAGGTGATTCTCACAGTAAGAGGCCAGACACACCAGACAGGACTTGGAGGATTTCCTCTTCCTCCCAGTGCAGACATCACAGGCCACATCTCAGGTCCAGCATAGCAGTGATCAGCAGGAGCAGCTTGGAGTCCAGTCTTCTTCAGCTGCTCCACTAAAGCTGCTAACATGGTGTTTTTCTTCAGGACAGGCCTTGATGTGAAGGCCTCTCTGCACTGAGGGCAGCTGTAGATCTTCCTCTGATCCTCTCCATCCCAGAATCCTTTAATACAGCTCATACAGTAGTTGTCTCCACAGGGAATAGTCACCGGATCCTTCAGTAGATCCAGACATATCGAACAGGAGAAGGATTCTCGTTCCAGCTGATCTTTCTGCGCCATTTCAGCTCTCAGAGGCAACGACTGACTGAGCTTCATTTCCTGATAAATGAAACAGGTTTGAACTGATCTGATCATGTGATTCAGTCATAAATGCTGCCTGACAGCTCTGTGCTGCGTCACATGTTGGTTACACCCATCTACAACCTGTAGACCTGAAGGGAGAGAACAATGAAATCTGATCCCAGAGTGGAGCTTGTTGTGTTTAAAGAACAGGGACGGTTATCAGGACGAGGAGCCGCACTGTGGATTCAAACTGTGTTTCCTCATTTACAGTAAAGTCTCAGTTAAAAGCTGCTCAACATTTAACTTTACTGCTATGTACAAATACTCCATTACAAGTAAAAGTACTGCAGTATTATGAGCGATGTAGTATGCAGTATTACAGTAAAAGTACTGCAGTATTATGAGCGATGTAGTATGCAGTATTACAGTAAAAGTACTGCAGTATTATAGTGATGTAGTATGCAGTATTACAGTAAAAGTAGTCAGTATTATGAGTGATATGTTGTATTTTAAAAGCTTGTTATATTATCCATTGTGTCAAATCTTCATCTGAAAAGTAACTAAAGCTGTCTAATAAATGTAGTGGAGTAGAAAGTACAATATTTCCCTCTGAGATGTAGAAAGTCGCATCACATGGAAATACTACAGTAAAGTACAAGTACGTCAAACTGTACTACAGTAAAGTACAAGTACCTCAAACTGTACTACAGTAAAGTACAAGTACCTCTATACTGTACTGTAGTAAATGTACTTAGTTACTTTCCACTGCTGGTAAACTTGAAGTGTTTTTAGTGTTTTCCTCTGAGGTGATTTGAGGTTGTGGGAACCAGAACTCGTCCTCTCCTCCGTCTCTTCTCGTCCTCACACATTATAAACCTCTCTGGTTGTTTCCTGTCTGGCCAACAGGCCGACTGAGCCCAATCACTTCAAAGTGGAGGCACACTTCTTCCACACCTCCCTCCTCCCGCCCCCCCCCATCGGACGGCACATGTCCCATCTGTCAGAGGTGAAACTCTTCAAAGGGACACACTTCTCATTGACTTCACGTCTAAGAGGCTGTGAGGTCAAAGTTTGGGAAGTTAAGACACACTTCTGTCACCTTTTTATTCAAGTCAGGGAACGTCACAACCCCTAAAACTCACAACCACACAGTAAATTCAGGGAGACATCTCGTCTCATTCTTAAACTTAAAAAGCATAAACACACACACATAAATTTGCCGCCGGTTATTAAAAGATTTGTTTTCACATCCCTACCAAGTGTTGTCTGTCTGAACTCGCTGTTAAATTAATAGTTTATTTTAATTTAATTGCTTTTACTGAAGGAAACAGTACTATACATGCCTACTTAGGTATGTCATATTTAGCCACAACTGTACAACGTCAGGACAAAATACACGGGAAACTACTTTCGTCTTCAGCCTGGTTGTTCTATAGAAAACTGTTTATTCTTTAAAGGTTTAATCAATTATCTCAAATACATCTTCTCCAATATTCACACCTCGTTACTTGTCCCATTTCAGCTTCTTACATATGATCTTGTATTTCCTCTTCTGTCCATTATGTTAGTATTATAGTTTATTTAATAGGGACAGATATACATAGACAGGCTAAAACAACTGTCCGATGCACTTATCAACAGCCGTTCCTAGAAAGGCTTTTGTGAAAATAAGAGGTTAAAATATAAGGGTCAGTGATGAATAAGGGTTGGGAGGATGAGCAATTAAAAAAAACTAGATATGGTGTTTTATTGAGAATTTACTCAATAAAATAATTTTTTTATGGTTACACCACTTAAACATTTTTGCCATAATCCTCTAATATATTCTCTCAAAATGGATTAAAAGCAGAAATTTGATGCTGGGTCCACAAAAAAAGAAGGTGTGCAAGTTATTCAATTTAAATAAACCACATGGACATAAAAAAACCCTCATTGAACCAGATATATATAAGAATTATTGATGTTTTATAATGAAGTCAATGGGGTTAAACACAGCTGCAGTTTTCTCTTTGGCCACCAGATGGAGTCGTTCACCACAGAGTCACTGCAACCTTCCTTCTCCTCTTTCTGTCTGTTTTTCTCTTCCTTTTTTCACCTTAATTTCATTTTTTCAGACTTTTCATCCCTCTTCTTTCCTTCCATCTTCCTTAGCCTTTCCTGTGTCTCCTCCTCTTGCTTTCTCTTCTTTTTCTTACTCTTTTTCTTCCTCTCATCTCTTTTTTTTCCATGTCTAGTCTCTCCTTCCACGTATCATATTTTTCTCTCCTCCTCCTCCTTCGTGTGCTCTTTCTCTGCTGTCTCATTTTATTCTCATTCTCAGTTTTCCTTTTTCACTTTCTTCTTTTTCTCCTCCTCTCACTCCTCTCTTCTTCCCTCTTTTTTATTTATTCGATTATTTGTTTGGTTTATAAAATGTCAGAAAATCTCCAAGATAACGTCCTAAAAAATATAGAATTTGCACTTTTTTTCTTCTTAAAGGCTGAGAAATGATTAATTAGTTATTGATTAATTTAATAATTTATCTTATTTTTCTTTTAATTTGTATTTTTCAGCATTTTTCCTCCTCCGTCCTCCTGTTTTCAGGCTGATTAAAGCCAAAATTCTGCAGATTTACGACGTTAGATGCAGCTTCGCCTTCGGTGTCGACCTCTAACACTCACTCAGGCGGCCTCGTGTCGGGCCTCCTGCCTCTAATTGATCCTCCACACGCGTCTGTTTAATCATCAGCAGTATGATAGTATTGATCGTCAATACAAACATGAACTCTGAGGCGCTGATCGGTCCTGATGACGGAGAAATCGGAACATTTATTTCCTAGGCTGTGCACACACACTTTAAACTTTACTGTCAACAGCATGCATTGATTGATTGATTGATTGATTATCAGCTGTTTATAAAGTTTCTCTTGTTTCTGTCTCACAGATTGCAGATGAGTTCGACAGAGGTGAGTGTTGAGTTTATTTTATCTTATTTGATTTATAAAAACAGATAAAAGACGACAAACAGAACAATAATAACTGTTCGATAAGGAGCAGGAAGAAATATACACTTTTTTTTTAACACATTTTTGAACAAAGGCCTGTGTGTTAGATAAGCTGTATATGTTAATGTTAACAGCAGAGACTTTTTTTTTTATTCTGCTTTGTCTTATTTACCTCTTGCTTCGGTTGCTATTACGCACACAGACTGAAAGATGCTTTAATTTCAGTGCCAATATGTTCTTATTGAAGGAGGTGTGTGTGTGTGTGTGTGTGTGTGTGTGTGTGTGTGTGTGTGTGTGTGTGTGTGTGTGTGTGTGTGTGTGTGTGTGTGTGTGTGTGTGTGTGTGTGTGTGTGTGTGTGTGTGTCCAGCTGAGCCCTCCTCCTCCTCCTACTGAACATGTGTGTTTTTATTGACACCCTGGCAGCGATGTGAGCGTGTCGGTCAGGGTTTGTTTGAATGATGGATCACTCCACAGAGCCTCAGTGGCACTGCCAACTGCTGTCACTGTGTGTGTGTGTGTGTGTGTGTGTGTGTGTGTGTGTGTGTGTGTGTGTGTGTGTGTGTGTGTGTGTGTGTGTGTGTGTGTGTACCAACCACCCATATGCCCCTGTCGCATCATTCATCCCCCAAAGTACCACCCAAAAAACACAAAACACCACACACACATTTACATTTTGCTCATTTATGCAGAGACAGAGATTTAGACAGAGCTTTAACTCACACATGGGTCAGTGATAAATAAGGTTTGGCAAGATGATGCATTCAAAAATATCATAAAAACTAGATTTAAAAGCAGCATCAGGTTTGTTAAAATGTACATTTAGTGTTTTTGTTGGTTTTATATCATTTGAAATGACATTTGCACCATTTTTTTAAAACCAAAAGTAAGACTGAATGCTCCTGAAAATGTCAAATGGTGTAACCACAAAAGAATGATACATATTACATATAAAAGTTATAATGTAAGATCATGCCAAACTAGTTGATATGGTGTTTTATTGACTATTTACTGTTTTTAAGCAAATTGAATTATTTGGTACAAAGTTTTTATGGTTACACCACTTACACATTTTTGCCATAATAATAAGAAAGAAAGAAAGAAGTAACCACAGTAGAATGATACATATTAAATATTGTATCACCCACAGTGTATTTAAGTGGACTTATAATAATATTTACTTCATTTAAAAACATGTAAATGTTTCCTGATCTCCATGGTTACCAGAGTAAATGTAATATTGATAACAATTGTATTCCATTACCTTTATTTAATATAAAGTTATAATGTAAGATCATGCCAAACTAGTTGATATGGTGTTTTATTGACAATTTACTGTTTTTAAGCAAGTTGAATTATTTGGTACAAAGTTTTTATGGTTACACCACTTAGACATTTTTGCCATAATCCTCTAATATATTCTCTCTAAATGGATTAAAAGCAGAAATTTGATGCTGGGTCCACAAAAAAAGAATGTGTGCAAGTTATTCATACGTTTATTTTCACATTTTAACCCTTTAAATTTAAATAAACCACATGGACACAATAAAACATCACTTATCCACACAATAATAAAACGTATCTACAAAAGCAGAAACATGATGGAAAGTTTTCTCTCATTAAGTTGCAATAGATTCAGATTCATCAGCAGCCTTTTTCTTCCCCTCCATGTCAAAAGAAAAGACAAAAAGAGAAGTCACGTAGTCTTACCAACTAAACCACATTGCATCATCATCTCTGTAAATATCTGCATTAAATGTGACAAACTACTCAGGAAATTACCACAAAATTACAGGACATGTAAAATAAAGATTGACTCATTGCTGCCTCTACTGTAACTTCCTTTCACTTTGATTTCAAGTTAAAAAGAAAGAGGTTAAAGTTAGATTGATGAATAATAATAATGATGAGTCCGTAATGATGTCGGGGGTTTCAGACTTCCTCTCTAAACCTGCTGATACCGATAATCACTTCATCAATAACTCCGCCTCCCTGAAGTCTGTCGCGACAGATCGAGCGGATGGAAAACCTCACAGCTGTCCCACAAACACACACACACACACACACACACACACACACACACACACACACACACACACACACACACACACACACACACAGTGACAGAGACACACACACAGAGAGAGACAGTAACACACACACAGTGAGAGACACACACACACAGTGAGAGACACACACACACACACACACACACACACAGTGACAGAGACACAGACACACACAAACACACACACACACACACAGTGATGAAAAATAAAATAAGATTAAATTAAATATAAGATAACAACAGGTAACAATAAACAAGCAAGATACACACACAACAATACAAACACAAATAATAACACACTCACACAATAACACATAAATACAATAACACACAAACACACACACAGTAAGACACACAGACAGTAACACACACATACAGTATGACAGATACATACACACACACACACACACACACAGTATAACCCCCCCACACACACACACACACACACACACACACACACACACACACAGTATAACCCATCCACCCAGACACACACACACACAGTATAACCCCCCCACGCACACACACACACACACAGTATAACCCCCACACACACACACACACACACACAGTATAACCCCCACACACACACACACACACACACACACACACACACAGACAGTCGTCAATAACTGAGAGTGATTTTTAGACTTCCTCTCTAAACGAGTTCTGATCGCCTGCTGATCAATAATCACTTCATCAATAACTCTGCCTCCCCGAGGAGCAGTCAGTGTCTCCTGCCCTCATCTATCCCTCCTCCTCTTCCTCATCCATCCCTCCTCTTCCTCTGTCCATCCCTCCTTTTCCTCATCCATCTTCCTCAGCCCATCCATCCATCCTCCTCTTCTTCAATCCATCATCCTCCTCTTTCTCATCCATCCGTCCTCCTCTTCCTCCGTCCATCCCTCCTCTTTCTCATCCATCCGTCCTCCTCTTCCTCTGTCCATCCCTCCTCCTCTTCCTCAGTCCATCCCTCCTCCTCTTCCTCATCCCATCCATCCCTCCTCCTCTTCCTCCGCCCATCCCTCCATCCTTCATAAAACACTCCCTAAGGTCCACTTTGTCCTCATCTGACTACAGACCTCCGTCTCCTCATCCCTCCCTCTGTTACCATCCCTCCCTCTGTTACCATCCTTCTCTCCTCCTCTCTCTTCATGTCTTTTCATCCTCCGCTCCGTCTCTATCTATCCATCCATCTGTCTCCATCTTCTTCCTGGTGCCTGGCTCCCTGAGGAGGAAGTGCTGAGTCTCTGAGTTCAGACACATTCAAACTCAAATTAAATAAAAGTGAATGAAGGATGGATACACACATTGTGACACTCACACAGTGACACATCCACATCCACACACACAGTGACACACACATACTTACATACACACATACACACTCATACATACACACAGTGACATACACATACTTACATACACACATACACACTCATACATACACACAGTGAAAAACACACACACACACACAGTAACACACACACACACACACACACAGTGATACACACATACACACACACACACACACACACACACACACACATACAGTGACATACACACACACACACTGACACTGTAACACACCCTCACATATACACAAGTTTGGTCTGGATGGATAGACAGAAGGATGGATGGAAGGAGGGATGGATGGATGGACAGACAGAAGGAGGGATGGAGGGATGGATAGACAGAAGGAGGGATGGATAGACAGAAGGAGGGATGGATAGATGGACAGACAGAAGGAGGGATGGATAGACAGAAGGAGGGATGGATAGATGGACAGACAGAAGGAGGGATGGATAGACAGAAGGAGGGATGGATAGATGGACAGACAGAAGGAGGGATGGATGGATGGACAGACAGAAGGAGGGATGGATAGACAGAAGGAGGGATGGATGGATGGACAGACAGAAGGAGGGATGGACAGACAGAAGGAGGGATGGATAGACAGAAGGAGGGATGGATAGATGGATAGACAGAAGGAGGGATGGACAGACAGAAGGAGGGATGGATAGACAGAAGGAGGGATGGACAGACAGAAGGAGGGATAGATGGACAGAAGGAGAGATGGATGGATGGACAGACAGAAGGAGGGATGGATGGATAGAAGGAGGGATGGATAGACAGAAGGATGGATGGATAGACAGAAGGAGGGATGGATGGATAGATGGATGAGGCCTCGGGGACTCAGAGGTATTGATGAGTAGATTATTGGATTGATATCAGCAGGCGATCAGAAGTCTGTCACAACAGATCAGTCAGATAGAAACACACACACACATACACACACACACACACACACACACACGCGTTTCTTCATGATACGATATTATATTGATTCGATGTTTGCTGATATCACAAAATCTGTCACTATATAATTTAGATTGAGGAGGCAGCGATCAATATGAGACGATATCACAGCTGATTTAACACAATCACTTCATATCAAACCACTAAAAGCTACTAAAACATCATCTAACATTTTTATTCATGAGCTCAACCACACATTTAAATCTGTTCTTTTTCATAAAACCAGACTTCCTGTTCTCTATAAACACATTTTGATATACTGAGCTTTAAAATGTTCAAATCTTATAAAAAGAAAAAACTGAAAGAACATTATTAAGATTATTTTGTATTTTTAGTTTAAACTGTTTAAAGCAGCGACAGGTGGATAAAGACCTCACATCATCATCATCATCATCATCCTCATCATCCCCATACGATTATTACATCCTCACTTATTGATTTGAACTGAGAGGTGATAAATAAATGTTATTTGCTGCTCAGATCTAAATGCCCCCCATCAGCCCCTCTTCAGAGTAATGAGGGTCAATGATGAGCTCAGGGGCCTTTAGGGGCCTTTAGGGACCTTTAGGGACCTTTAGGGAACAGGGCCAAATCATCCCTGATGAGTTTAGGGACCAGGGTAAAAGGTCAGGATGGATAATCTGTGATATCTCCTCTGGTATCTCCTCCTCCTCCTCCTCCTCCTCCTCCTCCTCCTCCTCCTCCTCCTCCTCCTCCTGTTGGAGCAGCAGGAGGTGAGTGGATGGATGGATGGATGGATGGATGGATGGATGGATGGATGGATGGATGGATGGAGGGATGGAGGGGAGCATTGATGGATCCAGTGGGACATGTTTGTTTACAGACTGTGAGGTAGACGGGTATAAAGGAAGTCTGGTTCAGTGTGAGACTCCTCGGCTCATTTGTTCCCCGATCTGAACGATTATTATCAGAATAGATCAATAATCAATAATCAATAATCAGCTTACTGCAATATGAGGGACGGTGATTCTACTGCTGGAGTTCCACCAGGGTTACCAAGGTAACCTGACCTTGGTTACCCCGGTTACCCACGCTGGCTGAACTTCAGCTTTATTTAAGTGACATTCTCACACACACACTCCTACACTTACACACACACACACACACACACTCACACACCTAGACACAGCTACACACACACACAGCTACACCTAGACACACACACACACACACACACACACACACACACACACACACACACACACACACACACAGCTACACTTAGACACAGCTACACCTACACCTACACACTCACACACCTACACACTCACACACACACACACACACACACACACACAGCTACACCTAGACACACCTACACACACACAGATACACTTAGACACAGCTACACACACACACCTACACATACACACCTACACACTCACAAACACACACACACACACAATAACACACCTACACCTACACACAGTAACACACACTTACATACATGTACACTTACACACACACAGTAACACTTACACACACACACTTACACACACACTTACACACACACACACACCTACACACACACACAGGTCCAAACATTAGAGGCCACGCTGCCGCTTGTCATCCGGAGAGAAAACAAACGATTGACGGAGGAGGAGGAGGAGGAGGAGGAGGAGGAGGAGGAGGAGTTGTGCAGCAGATGCCTCACCACAGCTTTTGTCTGTGACACACCCCCCCCTCCTCCTCCTCCTCCACCCATCACCCCTCCTTTTCCATCCATCTCTTCACACCTCCTCTCTTCTTCCCTCTCTTCCTCTCATTCCATCCGTCACATTTCTCCTGATTTCCCGATCTTCCTCTTACCTCATCCTTCCCTCCTCCTCTTCCCTCTTTCATTCATCCATTCTTTTCATCCCACATTCCTCACCCTTATCCCTCTTTTCTCTTCCACCCCTCACCCCTCCATCCCCTCCCTCACTCCTCTTATTTGCTCCCCTCTTCCTTCACCTCGTCCCCTCTCTCGCTGCATTACTCACCAACTCTTTTCCGTTTATCCCTCCGCTCCTTTCATCTTTTCTCTCCCCTTATTTTCGCCGACCCCTCCCTCCCTCCCTCCTTCATTCTTCCTTTCTCCCTCCCTCCTTTATCACTGGCTGTTGTCAACTTGTTTTCTTCTCCTTCTCCTCCCTGTTTTTCTCCACTCTGTGTCACATTACTCCACTTTATCTTTACAGAGCAAATACATGATATGATAAGTTTTCTTCAGTATCAAAGTAAACCAGCGATAGTTGTCAAATTTAAAGGGTTAAAATGTGAAAATAAACGTATGAATAACTTGCACACATTCTTTTTTTTGTGGACCCAGCATCAAATTTCTGCTTTTAATCCATTTAGAGAGAATATATTAGAGGATTATGGTAAAAATGTCTAAGTGGTGTAACCATAAAACCTTTGTACCAAATAATTCAACTTGCTTAAAAACAGTAAATAGTCAATAAAACACCATATCAACTAGTTTGGCATGATCTTACATTATAACTTTATATTAAATAAAGGTAATGGAATACAATTGTTCTAAATATTACATTTACTCTGGTTACCATGGAGATCAGGAACCTGCTGCTTTACTTCTTTCTTTCTTTCTTTCTCTCTTTTTTCGTTTCTTTCTCTCTAGGAGGATAAAATATGTAATATTTATTATTATTTTGTGGTTACACCATTTGACATTTTCAGGAGCATTCAGTCTTACTTTTGGTAAAAAAAATGGTGCAAATGTCATTTCAAATGATATAAAACCAACAAAAATACTAAATGTACATTTTAACAAACCTGATGCTGCTTTTACTCGAAACCTTTTTAAGGTACTGACTGAAGTAAATCGATACCAAGTAGTATCAAACATCTCCTGCAATTGATCCTTTTTGCACCCAGAGCTAGAAAATATGACTATTTGTATGGACTTGGTCACAGCCAATCAACAGCAAGCATTCTTCTCTTTAACGCATCATGTGATTGGTCCACTGCCACAGCAGCTACAACCCGTCTGTGGTGGTGAAGTCGTGGTGAATCTGAGTTAGCGTCGCCAAGATGCCACCTAAACGCTCTAAAGTGAGTCTGCACTACACGCCTGTTACCACGGATACAAGACAGAGACCTACATGTGTTAATGGGAATCTAATGAAGGACTCAGCTGGTATCAGGATCAGTTTAAAGGTGCTTGGATCGGTACTGGTGTCATTATTTAAACCCTTCCCAGCCCTAACGTATATTAAGCTTGAATTAACAGAAAGGATCTAATATACATAAAGTGCTGCCTGTCTTACTTACACTCATATAACTCTGCAGACTGTTAAAGCCCAACTGGAGGCTGTCGGGCCCCGATCGGCCCCCCAGGCCCAGAATAACATAAACAGCTCTGATCTGACAGCTCGACGGAGCGAGGCCTCTCGCACAAAGAGCCGACATTGACTATGAAAGAAAAGACCGTTAGAGAGGGAAGAGTAGATGAAAGAGGAGAAGAAAGAGGAGGGAGGAGGTGAAGGTGGAGGCCTCTCTGCTCCTCACAAAGCAGAACGTCATCAGGAGGAATCTCACTTATTTTACATCCTAACAAACAGTCAAGGTGACGTTAAACTCATGATTTTTCTTTCTTTAACTGCAGTGAGGATGATTTTGAAGATCAGCTGATTGATTTAACCCTTTACACACCATATATACTTTTCTTTTAGCTGGACTTTTCCTAATGTGCTGAAGGAGTGAATGTGTGAGACCCAAACCAGTTTCATCACATCCTCCTCCTCCTCTTCCTCCATCCTTTCTCTGTAATCCTCTGTTCACCCCCCTACCCCCCCCCACCACCACCACCACCTCACTAACACCTCAACCAACGCCTCTCCTCCCCCCCAAATCCATTACCATGATAAAAGGCTGCGTTAATCTACAACACACACTCACACATCACAGAGGGCGTCCACACATTCTGACAAGGATGACATCATAGGAGTCTACTGCATACCCCACACACACACACACACACACACACACACACACACACACACACACTTATTTTTTCATTATGGCATGTGTTTGGTTGGGATCCCAGGGGAGAGGTTACTTCACAGCCACGCTTACACTCCCACGCTGCGGGTCTGCGTGCGTGCGTGCGTGCGTGCGTGCGTGCGTGCGTGCGTGCGTGCGTGCGTGCGTGTGTGTGTGTGTGTGTAGAGATGGAGAGGATAGAGAGAGAGGAAAGCGTGTGTGTTGTATTGTGGTTTTATTTGCATTAATGAGCTGCTGCTTCCTCTCAACATAAACGAGTTTTTTATCATTCACAAGTTGTGAAAGTCTCGTTTAGAGACTAAAAATATCTTTGAGCTAAAAGAGACGACAAAGAAATGAAAGAGGGGAAACCAGCCAGACCCCACACACACACACACTAACGCACACACACTAACACATATACACATACACACACATACACACTAACACAGTAACACACACACACATACAGTAACACACATACACACTAACACACTAAGACAGTAACACACACACACAGTAACACATAGTAACACACACAGTAACACAAATACACACACACACATACACACTAACACAGTAACACACACACATACAGTAACACACATACACACTAACACACACACATAAACACTAACACACTAAGACAGTAACACACACACACATACATAGTAACACACAGTAACACATACACACATATAGTAATACACAAATTCACACACACATACACAGCAACACACATAATTTATACACACACACAGCAACACACACATATATTTATAGTATAACTATATATGTGTGTGTGCGTATACATTTTATACACACACACACACACACATTTACACACATCCACACGTGTGAAAGTGTGTGTGCTCACTCAGCGCGTCATCACAGCAGAACCGCGTGGCAGATGGCGTCAGCTTCCTGCTTCAGCACGCTGCTATGAACTCTGGGGGATTGAGTCCCCTGGGACCACAGCGTGCCAGCATCAGTGTGTGTGTGTGTGTGTGTGTGTGTGTGTGTGTGTGTGTGTGTGTGTGTGTGTGTGTGTGTGTGTGTGTGTGTGTGTGTGTGTGTGTGTGTGTGTGTGTGTGTGTGTGTGTGTGTGTGTGTGTGTGTGTGTGTAGGCAGAGATGGAGAGGATAGAGAGAGGCGTGTGTGTGTGCGTGTGTGTTAGTGTGTGTTAGTGTGTGTGTGTGTGTGTGTGTGTGTGTGTGTGTGTGTGTGTGTGCAGGCAGAGATGGAGAGGATAGAGCGAGGCACGCGTGTGTGTTGTATTGTGGTTGTATTTGCAGTAATGAGCCCGCGGCCCCCTGGGAAACGCAGTCTTTATTATTATTAGTCATTAGCGCGTTGACAGCTGGAGGCGTTATTAGCAGCTCTCCGGCTTATCAGCAGGTCGTCTCTCCGCCTCATTGATCACTGATCGTAACTCAAACACGCCATCGTCCCGACCAATCAGATCTCTGTCAAAGATATGCTAACTTTATTGTTCTCTTTATATTATAACAGAGAACAAAGTTTCAGCCTCTTTGTGTAATAAAGAGAGACAAACCTCTCACAGCAGCACATGTTCTATCAAGCTATTGAAAACCCTGAAAATGCAGAAGTATGATTTTTTTCTTCTTCTTCTGTGCTTCGGTTTTAACACGTTGAATTAAACTTGATATCTAATGAAGTTTCTTTTATTTCTTCTTCTGTTTCAGACCCGCCTGTAATCCAACATTTGAGAAGAACCTTCAAATACTTCCAGGACTACAGACAGGTGAGTAAAAAAGGCCTAAAATGATCCCTTCAAAACCTGTTAAAGCTCATTTATTAAACTCTTAAACTTAAATGTAATATTAGTAGTTTACCGTAATGAATGTAATATTAGCAGTTTACCGTAATGAATGTAATATTAGCAGTTTACCGTAATGAATGTAATATTAGCAGTTTACCGTAATGAATGTAATATTAGTAGTTTACCATAATGAATGTAATATTAGCAGTTTACCGTAATGAATGTAATATTAGCAGTTTACCGTAATGAATGTAATATTAGTAGTTTACCATAATGAATGTAATATTAGCAGTTTACCGTAATGAATGTAATATCAGTTGTTTACCGTAATGAATGTAATATTAGCAGTTTACCGTAATGAATGTAATATCAGTAGTTTACCGTAATGAATGTAATATTAGTAGTTTACTGTAATGAATGTAATATTGGTAGTTTACCATAATGAATGTAATATTAGTAGTTTACCGTAATGAATGTAATATTATAGTTTACCATAATGAATGTAATATTAGTAGTTTACCGTAATGAATGTAATATTGGTAGTTTACCATAATGAATGTAATATCAGTAGTTTACCGTAATGAATGTAATATTAGTAGTTTACCGTAATGAATGTAATATTAGTAGTTTACCGTAATGAATGTAATATTAGTAGTTTACAGTAATGAATGTAATATTAGCAGTTTACCGTAATGACTGTAATATTAGCAGTTTACAGTAATGACTGTAATATTAGTAGTTTACCGTAATGAATGTAATATTAGTAGTTTACCGTAATGAATGTAATATTAGTAGTTTACCGTAATGAATGTAATATTAGCAGTTTACCATAATGAATGTAATATTAGTAGTTTACCGTAATGAATGTAATATTAGCAGTTTACAGTAATGACTGTAATATTAGTAGTTTACCGTAATGAATGTAATATTAGTAGTTTACCGTAATGAATGTAATATTAGCAGTTTACAGTAATGACTGTAATATTAGTAGTTTACCGTAATGAATGTAATATTAGTAGTTTACCGTAATGAATGTAATATTAGTAGTTTACCGTAATGAATGTAATATTAGCAGTTTACCATAATGAATGTAATATTAGTAGTTTACCGTAATGAATGTAATATTAGCGGTTTACCGTAATGAATGTAATATTAGCAGTTTACCTTAATGAATGTAATATTAGTAGTTTACCGTAATGAATGTAAATAGACACAATGACAGAATACACACAGGACGGAGTCTTTTAAGTGGAATATTTGTAGTTTTACTAACAGCATTGACTTTGTCACTAATACTCTCCCATATGTGGGTTTTTCTGGTAATATTAGTTGTTGTTATAACTCAATATATTAGTTAACCTCTTCCACTAGAACCTGATCACATTTCATTTTGTTCTTGCAGCTTTCTGCTCGTCCAAACTCTCCATTAAGACACAAAACCTTCATTTAAATACTGCTGTCTGCACCTGTTGCACCTGTTTTCATTTATCAGTTATTCTCAGTAGATCAGCTGCAAAACGCACAATAACTAAACACTCAATCTATTGCACTGTGCACGCTATTTAGTACCTTTTTTATTTAGGATCTTAGTAAATCAGACCCTTTATGTTTCCCTGTTGAGCTGTGTTGGAAGTAAATGTTCCTAAAATAACTCCAATAATCTCTTTATATGTTAAAATAAATCCTCTTTATTTTAGATCCAGGCTGAATAACTGATTCCTTCATGTAGTCGTTTACAGACTGTCTTCATCAGAAGTTTACATAAAGCTTTTCCTGCTCATTTTTAATTTCACTTCCAGCCTGTTATTACGCTACGAGCAGTAATTACTTCCTCCTTTTTAAAAGCCAGAAACTCTTGTGACATTTTCCTCTCTGCTGAGTTACCAGAACCAGAATAAAGACCGTTTGTAAACATGTAAAAACCCGACGCTGCTGAATTAGGAATGAAATTAAACTGAACTCACCACATGAATCTCAGTTTGATTGTTTGTTTGTTTGTTAAATGGTGGTGGGGAGGAGGGGGGGAGGGGGGGGGAGGGGGGGGGGTGCATGTGCAGGAAGCTCGCTGCAGGCAGGATTCAGGTGACGTTGAACCCAACAGAGGCTCCAGTGTGGTCTTCATACAGGGCAGATCCCTCCTTCCTGTTGGACTTTTACAGTGGTTATAAGAGCCGCTTAACTCACCTGTTTGTTGTTTGTTAGATTAGAATATTCTCTCCTCCCTGTAAGAAGTGCCTCTGCTGGGTTTTCCCCTTTTTAAAGCCAGAAACTTTTCTCAGACTTGCCGACTTCCTCATCGAGGACATTTGTGACATTTGTGTGATTTCTGGAAGCGAAGTTTAAAGCATCTTAATTCCCTTTAAATAACGTCCACAGCTTCCTGCTCACTGGCGTCTTATGCAGAGTCACCGTTTCTACATTTAGTTTCTGATATTTATAATCTAAAATATGTCTTTAAATATCTGGAAGTGTTGGAGTTAAAGCTTTAAAGTTGATCTGAGTGTAATTATATTAGTTCAGTTTATGTTATTTATCATTATTATTATTATATTCTGATTATTTTACATTAACCAACCAAGCAACTTATTAATTAAAGTAGAAAATAATCAGCTTTTGGATCTATAATGACTTCAATATGAGCTCCATGTAACCCATAACAACAGTAAAACCCTGCTTTTACATTATTATATGTCTCATAATATATTATATAATATATTATATATGAGTACAACAGTCACATGTGGTAATGCAGACTATTCCTGATGTGATATTAGTATTTTTACACCAGTAAAGGATCTAAATACTTCCTCCTCCACTGTTTATATTAATGATTTAACTCATAATTATTGTATCAGAAAGAAGTTTATTATTTCTCGCCTCTTTTTCAATATTAATAAAACTCATAATTGTGTATATGTTAGTCTTAATTTGTCGTATTGTTTTGCAGCAGCAGTGGGGTTTTATTTTTGACTTAAAGATGTTTTAAAAACGTCTTAAAAGTCGTTAAATTAGTAGTTAATAAACGTGCAGATATCCTGTTATACCCTCCACAATAAAAGAAGCAGGACTTATGTGATACTAATAAGGTTTATAACAGATGTCTTTTTTATTCATTTTTAGTTATAAAGGCAATATTTGATGTATTTGATCCTTTTTATAATTAGAAAGTTTAATACATGCATGCTCATATATATATATATTTTTGCTGTCTTCATTTAATTTATATTCATTTCTAATTTTAATGATTAGATATGTGTGCTCAGTGTTAGCAGCAGATTATTGATCGATCAGCTTTAACGTTGTTTGATTTGCACCTTTTTATAAATCTAGTTTAATACATACGTGCTTAAGTTTAATCTGCTTTATCTTCATGTGTAATAAAAAGTGAATTTAGAGGAATAACCTTCACGTTTCTAATAATTAATAATAATAATAATAATAATAATAATGTTTTTAATAACTTCAGATGATCATCGAGCCAACGAGCCCGAAGCTGCTCCCCGACCCTCTGAAGGAGCCGTACTACCAGCCGCCTTACACGCTGGTGCTGGAGCTCACTGACGTCCTGCTGCACCCGGAGTGGTCGGTACGTCTCCCCCCCCCCCCCCCCCCCCACACACACACATACACACCCTTCACCTCCTTCACCTCCTTTTACTCCTCCTCTTCCCCTCTTCCCTCCCTACCTGGATGACTGCAGCACTCGTATAACTTCACATTTAGATTCTCAGAAATCAACTTTTTATGGATGCGCCGACACTTCTGAACTTGAATTGAAACGCAGCCTAAATACTACATTACCCATGAGCCACGTGTGTTACAGTTGCTATGGAGACGATTACTCCTCCTCTTCTCTCCTCCTGGATTACTGCAGCACTCGTATAACTTCAAATTTAGACTCACAGAAATCAACTTTTTATGGAAGCGCCCAAATGCAGTGTAAATACTACATTACCCATGAGCCACGTGTGTTACAGTTGCTATGGAGACGATTACTCCTCCTCTACTCCTCTTCCCTCCCTACCTGGATTATTGCAGTACTCGTATAACTTCACATTTAGACTCTCACAAATCAAGTTTTTTTTTATGGAAATGCCGAAATTGAAATGCAGCGTAAATACTACATTACCCATGAGCCACGTGTGTTACAGTTGCTATGGAGACGAAGCCAGTTAAAGCAGGTTTAATTTAACCCCTTACATTCTGATGACTTTTTCTAAAGTGGCCCAAAATGTTATACTTTTGTTTACTCTCTTACACTTCAAGTCCTCTCATCTCCTCTTCTTTCATCCTTTCATCTCCTCCTCCTCCTCCTCCTCCTCCTCCTCCTCCTCCTCCTCCTCCTCCTCTATTCTTCTGCTTCACT